>NC_044031.1:3241650-3405014 GCF_901765095.1 Microcaecilia unicolor
TAGGGGTTAGTGCTCTATATTATGTTGGGAGATGGGGAGGGAGTTACCCCCCCCCCCCAGGTTCCACTGATGGTGTCCCACCTCTCTTCTAGTGAACCGGACCTGTACTTGATTTTGGACCAGCCTCACTGCTGACATTCAGAAGAGTCTTTCTCCAGCACTGAGGACACCACCCCTGTACCCTCTGCTCCCACAACCCTTCAGGGATTCCCGGTGACATTACTGGAGCTCTGGTTACTTTCTAATAAAATAAAACCTTTTCAGACTCATTCAGTGATTGACTTATTGCTCTTTAAACACAGTGAGGTTAATATTCAAAAAGTTAGACTTACAGGCAGAAATGTTTTTCATTGTTCAAAATTCATGGCCGGTCAATGCCAGGGGGAAGAGGATTTGGGAGATAAAGTTCTGCGGATGGCAGTAACAGTCAGCTCCATTCAAATGACAGATCATAAGTACATAAGTATTGGCACACTGGGACAGACCGAAGGTCCATCAAGCCCAGCATCCTGTTTCCAACAGTGGCCAATCCAGATCACTAATACCTGACAAGATCCCAAAAAAGTACAAAACATTTATACTGCTTTTTTTAAATTTATAGACGTCTTTATTCAACATTGTTAATCAAACACAATCATTAACATCTCTGCATAATACAAATGGAATATATAATTCTGCTACTATCTCAGCTCTAATGGAGATTGCGTACCAAACAATTCAGCTAACGATATAACAATATCATATCCAAAACTTAGTATACTTCAAACATTTTTGGTTTTACATATTAACATTCCCCCTCTATTGATCCAAATCCCCTCCCTTATCAATCTCTACACCTCCCTCCCACCAAAACATTTTATGCTGCTTATCCCAGATCCGTTAAGAGTAGCCCCACTCAAGGAAGAAAGCAGTATTCTGGTGGATTCCTCCTCTGTGAATGGACCTCTGAAGAGAGTCGGCACCGATGTCAGACTCACCGGTCTATAATTTCCCGGATCTCCTCTGGAACCTTTTTTTAAAAATCGGCATTATATTGGCCACCCTCCAATCTTCCGGTACCACGCTCGATTTTAAGGATAAATTACATTTCTTTTTTTTTTTTAATTGATTTAAACATATTTACAAGAAACATCTTGTTTGAAAAGCATCCATCAATAAAGAAATCAATTATAATAATCACAATAAGAAATGAAATTAAAGAAATTTCACTAGGAAAAATGATACTCAAGTCCATAAATTGAGATCTAAGACTTCAGAACAAGGGAGTACAAAAAACAAGGAAAAAAAATAAAGGATTTAACATTCTCTGTTAGGTTGAGTTAACAACTTTTCATTTGCGCTGTTCCAATTTCACTGAGGTTACAAGCGCTGAGACATGGGCAGGCTCTGTAAACACATATTTTTCCCCTCAAGCCTTATTATGCACTTGCAGGGGTATCTTAAAAAAAAGGTACCCCCAGTGCAAAACTTCAGGCTTGAGGACAAAAATTGCTTCCTCCGTCGTCTAGTCTCTTAGAGACATCAGGAAAAAGTAATATATTCAACCCTAAAAAGGCTTTGCTTTATTTCGAAAAAACAGACGGAAGATCCAATCTCTGTCAGGCAATGGTGCAACTGGCGCCATTTCAGTGTCGGAAGCTTCAAGCAAAAGAGAAACATCTATAGGCTGATCAGTCACAGGATTAGAGTCTCTCCCTGGGATGTAATAAGCTTGAGAAAATGATCCGGAATATTCAAGTTTTCATGTAGGTAACGTTTTAACATCTCAAGAGGGGCTACATTAGGTACTTTGGGAAAATTAACAAATCTCAGATTATGATTTTTAGTATAATTATCAAATATTTCCATTCTTTGCCTGAGATTTGTCAAATCTTTTACCATCATTGGTTGTAATGTTTCCAACTTCACAGTTCTTTGATCTATTTTATCGACTTTAACATCCAAAGCTTTTACTTGTTCCTCTCTTTTTTGTAAATCAACTTCCAGAGATTTTACTTGGTACAATGTCATTAATTTGCTTAATAAATGTTTGTCCCAGGGTGGACATTAAGTCCCACAGTGTATCCAATGTCACTTCCTTTGGTTTAACTACCAACTCTTTGGGAAGCTCATACCTTACAGATGACTGTCCAAATATCTTCCCTGTCCCTCGGTTCCTCTCCTCTCAATCCGTGGCGTTTTTTCGGACACACTGCCCTCTGCTCCTTCCATTGTTGTTAAAAGAGTCTCTAACCGAGGTTCTTCAGAGTCCTTGAATCCCACATAGGGTGACCACAGGAAGGAGCTAGCGCCAATCGGCTGAGGAGGTGGACTGCGCGCAGCGGGGCTCAAGGTGGTTTCCAAACCGGGGGAAGCTGATTTCTCCCAACTGCCAGCGTTCCCTACCGGAGGCGTTTCGCCATCTTGGTCAACTCGCAGTGGTCGCATAAATCGATCCAATGGACCAGGTAACAAGGAAATTTGCGGAGAGGCTCTGGCCACTATCTTTCCTCGATGCTTAGGCATTATCAGGAGGAGCGTGATTCAAAGCTTCCTAACAGAGCGCAGCCATCTTGGATCTCCAGCCATAAATTACATATTTCTAACGACATATCTATACTTGATCTTGGGCAGACTGGATGGATCGTATAGGTCTTTTTCTGCCGTCACCTACTATGTTACTATCACGCTTATTTTCGAAAAGAAGGACACCCACCTTTTGACACAAATCGGGCCGCAAGGCCGGCCAAAGTTCACGGGGGCGTGTTGGAGGCATAGCGAAGGGGGACTGGGGCGTGCTTAAGAGATGGCCGACCTCCCAGAAATGCCAAAGATCATCCCATAAATATCTTAATCTGCACTTCCCCAGCTGTAAAGGACTAAAATACAAGCTGATACATGCAACGACCTTCTCTTATATGAGCACGCAGTTATGGAATGGAATACCTGCAGCCTTGAAAACTCTTGACGAAATAACCAACTTTCGTAAATCTCTGAAGACATATCTCTTCAATAAGGCCTACAAAGAGAACCCATAGCCATACCAAACCACCCCAGCCTGACAGTATACCTCCCACACTCATCCAACTTAATCTGTTTAATTCTTATCTTTCTCCTTGACTCAACCTTTTTACATCACTAATTATATCTGATATCCTGAAATGACAATGCCATAACAGGACTTTGTAAGCCACATTGAGCCTGCAAATAGGTAGGAAAATGTGGGATACAAATGCAATAAATAAATAATGGAAAAAAGAAGGGCGTCCCTGACGAACACTTGGCCGACTTTACTTGGTCCATTTTTTCTTGCGACCAAGACTCAATAAGGTGCCCCAACTGACCAGATGACCACGGAGGTAATTGGGGAGGACCTCCCCTTACTCCCCCAGTGATCACTAACCCCCTCCCACCATAAAAAACAAGTTTAAAACTACTTTTTTGCCAGCCTCAATGCCATACTCAGGTCCATCGCATCAGTATGCAGGTCCCTGGAGCAGTTGTAGTGGGTGCAGTGTACTTCAGGCAGGCGGACCGGGGGGGGGGGGGGGGGCTCAGCACCCAAGGTAAGGGAGCTATGCACCTGGGAGCAATTTCTGAAGTCCACTGCAGTGCCCCCTAGAGTGCCCGGTTGGTGTCCTGGCTTGTCAGTCAGGGGGACCAGTGCACTACGAATGCTGGCTCCTCCCATGACCAAATGGCTTGGATTTGGACGTTTTTTAGGTAGACGTCTGGTTTCCATTATCGGCGAAAACCGAGGCCGCCCAAAACCCACTCCCCACAACTGTACACCACTACCATAGCCCTTATAGTTGAAGGGGGCACCTACATGTGGATACAGTGGGTTTCTGGTGGGTTTTGGAGGGCTCATATTTACCACCACAAGTGTAACAGGTAGGGGGAGGATGGGCCTGGGTCTGCCTGTCTGAAGTGCACTGCAGAAGGCAAAAGTAGAGACTAATAGACGATTCACCACTGGAGACGTGAGTCCAACAGTCTTTATTATATCAGAGATAACGACCCGACACAGGCCGTGTTTCGACGCTAAAAAGCGTCTGCATCAGGGGTCAATAAATACACCAAGTAATGAATGCAAAACGAAGAGTCCTACTTGTATATGTGTTGTCAACTCACTGATCACGTAGCACCAAGCAGAATATGCTGGATACAAACTATCAGAGCATTTAGCGTCGAAACACGGCCTGTGTCGGGTCGTTATCTCTGATATAATAAAGACTGTTGGACTCATGTCTCCAGTGGTGAATCGTCTATTAGTCTCTACTTTTGCCTTCTGTGATTCGTCATCGTAGAGAACTTTTCCTGTTCTATATTTTGAAGTGCACTGCACCCACTAAAAACTGCTCCAGGGACCTGCATACTGGTGCGATGGACCTGAGTATGACATTTGAGGCTGGCACAAAAGATTTTTATAGAAATTTTTTAGGGTGGGAGGGGTTAGTGACCACTGGGTAAGTAAGGGGAGGTCATCCCGATTCCCTCCAGTGGTCATCTGGTCAGTTGGGGCACCTTTTTGAGTCTTGGTCGCAAGAAAAAATGGACCAAGTAAAGTCAGCCAAGTGCTCGTCAGGGCTGGCCTTTTTTTCAATTATCGGCCGAGGCCGGCCATCTTTTAACCCCCCCCCCCCCATCCTGCCTTCGGTACACTGCCGACGTGCCCCCGTGAAGTTTGGCCGTCCCCGCGATGGGAAGCAGTTGAGGCCGGCCAAAATCGGCTTTCCATTATGCCGATTTGGCCGGCCCTGAGAGAAGGGCAGCCATCTCCCGATTTGTGTTGAAAGATGGGTGCCCTTCTCTTTCGAAAATGAGCTGGATAGTAACATAGTAAATGACGGCATATAAAGACTTGAATGGTCCATCCAGTCTGCCCAACAAGATAAACTCATTTTACATGGTATGTGATACTTTATACCCGAGTTTGATTTGTCCCTGCCTTTCTCAGGGTGTAGACCATAGAAGTCTTCCCAGCACTGGTTTTGCTTCCCAATTACTGGTGTCGCCACCCATCTCTGCTAAGATTCCGCAGATCCATTCCTTCTAAACAGGATTCCTTTGTGTTGATTCCATTATGTCAAAAAGGAGCAAAGCGATAGTTGTACTCATGGTAGTGAAAATAAAATGGTAGTTACCTTCAGGCGCGCAGAAAAATGGTTTGGTTGATTTCTTGGCTGTTTTCTGTTGTACAGTTCCACTGGATCAAAGAATTGAATAACACAGTCTTCAAAGTCTATAACGACAAGAACTCTCATTCGGTATATGGCACTTGAATTCTCCTCCAAAAATAGGCAAAGGTCTCTATGGGAACCCGTTCTTTGATGGCTTCTTCTGGAGACTCAGCCACGGAGTATCTGGTGCTGTGCTATCCACCACTTCTGCTTTCTTATTTTATTTATTTATTTATTTATTATTACATTTGTACCCCGCGCTTTCCCACTCAAAGCAGGTTCAATGTGGCTTACATAGTAATAGAGATTACAGAGTATTGATAGAGAAGATATAAGTTAAGTATAGCAGAATATAAAAGAGATAGGTAGGTAGAGATGGGCAAGGGTGAAGGGAGTAGGAGAGGTATGAGCAAGGGTAGGTAAGCATTGGAGGGGGGTAGAGGAGGCGGGAGGGGGATGGGACACGAGATAAGCAAAGGGAAATTTGGTGGGAGATGAATTCTAGGTCACTGTCATTGTCTCCTGGATATGTGGTGGGTAGATGGGTTCATAGGATTAATCTGGGTCATTTGGTAAGCTTGCTTGAACAGATGGGTTTTTAGTGATTTCCGGAAGGGTAGATAGTCACTGATTGATCGTATAGGTCTGGGGAGTGCATTCCAGAGTTGGCTGCCTAAGAAGGAGAAGTTGGATCCATAATAGGTTTTCTACTTGAGTCCTTTGCAATTGGGGTAATGTAGGTGAGGTAAGTCTGCAAAGTTATAGACCTGTTTCTGGTGGGAAGGCCAATCAAATTGAGCATATAGTCCAGCGATTCATCATGGATAATCTTGTGGATTAATGTGTGAACTTTGAAGTTGATTCGTTCTCTAATATGGAGCCAGTGAAGTTTTTCACGAAGAAGTGTTGCACATTCAAATTGTGATTTGCCAAAAATGAGTCTTATTTGCGATTCCCATATTTCCATATAAGATAGACCATTGTTTATTTTAGATGAGCTCCTTACACAACCCACAACTATTGCTTACCCAGAAAAGCGAGGCCAGGGAAGTTCAATTTAATTTCATTTAAACTGTTCTTTCAGGTTTGGGATGTTGGTTCCCAAAACTAGGAAGGTGTTCATGTGTTGTGAGGGATAGACTTGATCTGCTCTTCCTCCTGTGATGGACAAGGGATGACCATTGCCGGGGGGGGGGGGGGGGTCCAGTAATACCCTGAATCATTTTTCCACCAATACCTCCATACTCACATCTGTCTCTCTTGGCAGAAAATATTCTCAGAGATTGTTAAGTCAATGTACAACAGCAGTCGAAGTAATACGTAATCTTTTCATAAACTTGAGCCTGAGTTCTGTAAATGTAAGAGAGAGATTGTGAGGTGTTGTACTGGAGGAATCTGGGAAACACATTTCAGGCATTTTCTAGCTTTAACTAGAATATATTAAACCTGGAGGGGGGGGGGGGGTCAGTTTTCAGTAGGGAGCTGTGTGATAACATAACCAGGCCCTTTTATGGCTAGATATATTTAATAATCCTATCAGTTTAAGCAGAGAAAATTAACCCGTCCCCTGGGAAAACCTTTTGAAAACTGACCATTCCGGAGATTTAGGCAGAAGGACAAAGGGAATGGGAGGGGACGGGTGTGTGTGTGTGTGGGGGGGGGGGGGGGTCAAGTATTCTCCAGGTCTGAATCTAAAAGATTTATTTGCCGTTCGTTTCTCAAATAAAGAGAGCAGGCAGAAATAATAGTATTTTCTTCAGTGCCTCTTAAAGGACGTAGACAGTGGAGGAAATATGGGGGTGTTTATTACAGGGATCCTGCATGGAAAGCCCAAAAGTTTCCCTTTTATGAGGGTATAATGGAAGAGAAAAAGAGGGAGAGACAGGATGAGAGAAGAAGGAAAGGAGCAGGTGTTCAAAGGAGGTGAGAGGTGGAAATGGAGAAGTAAAAGGAGGAATGGGAAACTGTACCGGGAGTAAAGATATAAGAAAGCACCTGGAAGTGGAGACAGGATGAGTTTCAGGGAAAGAAGCGGGTTAATGAGGCAGTTGGCAGATGAGGCTGGAGAGGGTTTGAGTCCAGAGATGGGAACAGGAGGCTGACAAAGGAACTCAGAGACACAAGTGGAAATAGCGGAAGGAGATTGAGGACTGGAGAGGGGAAAGGAGAATAAAATCTAGCTATAGAAAGATAAAAGGCAGATCAGAGAAATGAAGAAAAACAGAAGAACTAGACGAATCAAAGTCACCGTAAGGAAGGAAGAGAAAAGAAAGGGGTGAAGGGGAGGGAGAATAATGTTGAATAATGGGAGATAGGGAGGGAAGAAAGCGGGAGAAATGTTGGACCCAGGGGCAGAGGGGAGTGAGGGAGAGATGGTGGGCAATGAGAGGGAGGAAAGAGACAGGACAGATGTTGACTTAATTTAGAAGAATGTAGATCTTCTGTGTTTGCAGTTGTAGGGCAACACTATGGATGGTCTTAGGATGTGTTTAAAATAAGCTTTCAATATGTCAGATCATCTGATGTAATGACTACATTTAATTTGAGGCATTGATGTTAATTGATGATTTTAAGCTATTTTAGTCTAAAGCTTCTGTGTTGGTGGATGGGGCAATAGATGTACTTACCAGTTCAGGTGAACATACTTTACAGATACCATCTTCAAATGTCACAGGTGGGTCACAGGGAGGATTCGTTCTTGGCGTACATGCTAAACTTTGATAAGCCTCTGAAGATAAACTTTGCAACCATCACCCTGTAGATGAAACAAGCCAGAGTCAAAGGTCTGCTCTCAGACAAGAAGCCTCACGTGGGTGGAGGGTTGGAGAGTGATGTGCGCACATTAAGAAGCAGGGAGTGAGAAGGGGGTGTACATGTGCGCGTACAGAGGGAGGTGGGTGAAAAAACTTTGGACTGAAGAACACCGGGCACAGGAGAGTAACTACAAGCAAGAGAAAAAGGAAACCGATATGGTTCTCCAAGCAAGTGGTTGAGAAAATAAAGGCTAAAGAGTTGGCGTTCATGAAATACAGAAAAACTCAAGAAGAGGAACACGGAGAGGAATACTGGATGAAACTGAAAGAAGCCAAGAGAGAGATACATCTGGCAAAAGTACAAGCAGAAGACAACCACAACGTCATAATAAGTATTGCCCACGCTGGGACAGACCAAAGGTCCATCAAGCCAGCATCCTGTTTCCAACAGTGGCCAATCCAGGTCACAAATACCTGGCAAGATCCCAGCAAAGCTTAATACATTTTATGATGCTTACTCCAGAAATAAGCAGTGGATTTTCCCAAGCCAATTTAATAATGGTGTATGGACTTTTCCTTAGGAAGCCGGCCAGACCCTTTTTAAACCCTGCTAAGCTAACGCCTTTACCACTTTCTCTGGCAACGAATTCCAGAGTTTAATTACACGTTGAGTGAAGAAAATTTATCAGATTCTTATTAAATTTACTACTTTGTAGCTTCATTGCATGCCCCCTAGTCCTAGTATTTTTGGAAAGAGTAAACAAACGATTCACGTCTACCCGTTCCACTCCACCATTATTTTATAGATCTCTATTATATCTCCCCTCAGCCATCTCTTCTCCAAGCTGAAGAGCCCTAGACGCTTCAGCCTTTCCTCATAGGAAAGTCATCCCATCCCCTTATCATTTTCGTCACCCTTCTCTGCATCTTTTCCAATTCCACTATATCTTTTTTGAGATGCGGCGACCAGAATTGAACACAATATTCAAGGTGCAGTTGCACCATAGAGCGATACAAAGGCATTATAACGTCCTCATTTTGAGAGTTATTGTCGTTATAGACTTTGAAGACGTGTTATTCAATTCTTTGATCCTCAGTTCTGTTTTCCATTCCTTTCCTAATAATACCTAACATTCTATTTGCTTTCTTAGCCGCCGCAGCACACCGAGCAGAAGGTTTCAACGCATCATCAACGACGACACCTAGATCCCTTTCTTGGTCGGTGAATCCCTACATAGCTATGGTTCAGGTTCTTCTTTTCCACATGCATCACTTAGCAGTTTCTTGGATCTAGGTGTCAACCTAAGCTTAAACATCATGAACTCATGGACAAATGCATTCCAACTAAAACTCATACAGAAAAAAACACACTGTCTCATCATCTTATCCCAATACAATACATACAAACCCACAAACATTAACACCCCAGGATACACCCTCCCTGTCTTATACAGCCTGAAAATTCTCAGAGTAACAATTGACCATAACCTATCACTAGAGACCCAAGCAAAATCCACCATAAAGAAAATGTTTCTCTCAATGTGGAAACTCAAACGCATAAACCATTCTTCCCTGGGGAAATATTTCATAGCCTGGTACAGTCCATGGTACTAAGCCACGCAGATTACTGTAATGGAATCTATGCGGGATGCAAGGATCAAATCATAAAGAAACTTCAGACAGCCCAAAACACAGCAGCCAGGCTTATATTTGGAAAAACACATTTTGACAGCGCCAAACCACTCAGAGAAAAATTGCACTGGCTACCAATCAAAGACTGCATCACTTTCAAAATCTGCACGACTGTTCACAAAATTATTTACGGCGAGGCATGACAGACCTCATTGACCTGCCAACCAGAAACACCACAAAATCAGCACGATCATATCTAAACCTCCACTACCCAAGCAGCAAAGGACTTAAATACAAATTCACCTATGCAACCAGCTTTTCCTACCTAAGCGCACAACTATGGAACTCATTGCCAAAAGCAGTAAAAACCACGCTTGACCACCTCAATTTTCGGAAAGCACTAAAGACAGACCTGTTCAGAAGAGCATACCCCACCGACCCAACATAAAAATACCTGGTCACTTGCGACACAACATAACCAAAGACTGCAATGGACATTACCTGACTCTTCTTCCCCCTTTCCCTCTCTAAGTTCCCCCCAAATGTTTCCTACCATACATATACCTCATTATAACACAATTATCACTTTGTATTCATTCATACTATGTATTTGTTCAAACCGTAATCGGCTAATGCCATATGTAAGCCACATTGAGCATGCAAAAGGTGGGAAATGTGGGATTTATTTATTTGTAGCATTTATACCCCGCTCTTTCCCACTCAATAGCAGGTTCAGTGTGGCTTACATGGTTTGATACAAAGTAACATAGAGTTAATACAAAGTATGGAACAAGTATCAAATGTAACAAATAATAATAATAATAGTTAAGCTCTAGAACTCTTTGCCTGAGCAAATGGTAAAAAAATTTGGACCTGTTTCTGGAGGAAAAGTCTATAAACCAGAAAGCCAGTGCTTATCCTTAGGATTAAGAAGCATTGAATCTTGTGAGCTTTGGGGACTCTGAAAGGTATTTGTGACCTGGACTGGTCACTGCTAGAAACAGGATACTGGGCTGGTTGGACCCTTGGTCTGACCAAGTATATGGCAACTGTTATGTTCTTAGATTTTAAATTTATATTTACCTCTGCAGAGACACTCGGAATGTCCAAACCTGAAAAAATAAGAAAATAGGAGTAAGAATGGAATATCCAGCACTGGCAGTCTCTACTACTACTACTACTTAACATTCTAGAGCGCTACTAGGGTTCCGCAGCGCTGTACAATTTAACAAAGAGAGACAGTCCCTGCTCAAGAGCTTACAATCTAATAGACAAGTGAACGGTCGGTCCGATAGGGGCAGTCAAATTGGGGCAGTCTGGATTCACTGAACGGCAAGGGTTAGGTGCCGAACGCCAGCATTGAAGAGGTGGGCTTTAAGCAAAGACTTGAAGACGGGCAGGGAGGGGGCTTGGCGTAAGGGCTCAGGAAGGTTGTTCCAAGCAGAGGGTGAGGCGAGGCAGAATGAGCGGAGCCTGGAGTTGGCGGTGGTGGAGAAGGGTACTGAGAGGAGGGATTTATCCTGTGAACGGAGGTTACGGGCGGGAACGTAAGGGGAGATGAGGGTAGAAAGATAGTGAGGGGCAGCAGACTGAGTGCATTTGTAGGTAAGAAGGAGAAGCTTGAATTGAATGCGGTATCTGATCGGAAGTCAGTGAAGTGACCTGAGGAGAGGGGTGATATGAGTATATCGGTTCTGTCGGAATATAAGACGTGCAGCAGAGTCCTGAACAGATTGAAGGGGGGATAGATGGCTAAGTGGGAGGCCGGTGAGGAGTAAGTTGCAGTAGTCCAGGCGAGAGGTAATGAGAGCGTGGACGAGAGTTCGGGTGGTGTGTTCAGAGAGGAAAGGGCGAATTTTGCTGATGTTAAAGAGGAAGAAGCGACAGGTCTTGGCTATCTGCTGGATATGCGCAGAGAAGGAGAGAGAGGAGTCAAGATGACTCCGAGGTTGCGGGCAGATGAGACGGGGAGGATGAGGGTGTTATCAACTGAGATAGAAAGTGGAGGAAGAGGAGAAGTGGGTTTTGGTGGAAAGACGATAAGCTCGGTCTCCACCCCACTTTGCTAAAATATTGCTCTATGCATCTTCTCCTTCCTTTCAGAGTAGTGAAGACTATCCAGTGATCTTCCAGAGAAAACGTCCACTATCAAATCATCTTCTAAAGGAATCACTGATGATCTACTGAGCTGTAAAAGAATAAAAACATCTAATACCTACTTATTTCCACAAGAAATCTCTGACTATCTGCTGCCCTATCATGGATTCACCCACTACCTACTGACCTTCCAGAGGAATTGCTTGCTATTTATTCAGTTGGATTTTGCTCACACCTTTTCACTAGTAGCTCAAGGTGAGTTACGTTCAGGTACACTGGGTATTTCCCTCTTCTTGGAGAACTCACAATCTAAGTTGGTACCTGAGGCAATGGAGGGTTAAGTGACTTGCCAAAGATCACAAGGAGCAGCAGTGGGATTTGAGCCCTCCATCCCTGAATGTCAAGCCTGGTGCTATAACCACTAGGCCACTCCACTCCTTACATGTCTGCTGACCTCCTTGGGAAATCATCCACTATTTACTGACCTTACTACTACTTATCATTTCTAAAGCGCTACTAGACATACGCAGCGCTGTACACTTGAACATGAAGAGACAGTCCCTGCTCGACAGAGCTTACAATCTAATTAGGACAGACAAACAAGAGATAAGGGAATATTAAAGTGAGGATGATAAAATAAGGGATCTGAACAAGTGAATAAAGGTTAGGAGTTAAAAGCAGCATCAAAAAGGTGGGCTTTTAGCTTAGATTTGAAGACGGCCACAAATGGAGCTTGACGTACCAGCTCAGGAAGTCTATTCCAGGCATATGGTGCAGCAAGATCAAAGGAACGAAGTATGGAGTTAGCAGTGGAGGAGGAGGGTGCAGATAAGAGAGATTTACCCAGTGAACTGAGTAGCCGGGTTTGGGACCCAAAGAGGCGAACCAAGGGGATTGAATAAAGAAGTGGAATGGCTAACAATATAATTGAAACACTTATTGTGTAATGTAGGTAATCAACTTTGGTCAGCTGGGGACCTACGTATATAAAAAAGAGCGCTTTAGTATGGTGCAGGGTTCGTGAAAGCAGGGAGGAACCAGAATCGAGATTGCTCCCAGTAAGCCTTCACATTGTTCGATAAAGTTACCAACTACCGCCCAGTTGCATCTATCCCACTAGAAGTAAAACTGATGGAGAGTTTTATGACCAAACAGCTTACGGAATACTTGGACAAGTTCTCAATACTACACAATTCACAATCAGGATTCCGCTCTCGCCATAGTACCAAAACCGTCCTAGTCACCCTCTTGGCCAAATTCAAGCAGGAAATAGCCACAGGTAAAAGCATACTTCTCCTCCAGTTTTACATGTTGAGTGCATTCGACATGGTAAACCACAACATATTACTAAGGCTCCTTGGCCACTTCGGGATTGATGGATATGTACTTAACTGGTTCAAAGGTTTTCTAAGCACCAGAACATATCAAGTAAAATCAAACTCAAACATATCACCACCGTGGAAAGCAACCTGCGGAGTACCTCAAGTATCACCAGTATCACCAATACTCTTCAACATGATGATGATCCCACTGGCAAAGTCCTTATCCAATCGAGGCCTCAACCAGTTCATCTACGCAGAAGATGTTACAATCTACATTCCCTTCAGAAATGACTTGACAGAAATAACCAATGAAATCAATGAGGGCCTGAACATCATGGACTCCTGGGAGAGAGATAGGCCTATAGGACCCAGGCTGCAGGAGGTCCTTCCCAGGTTTAGGGAGCACTGTGATTAGCGCCTGATTGGCCCCCTGTGAAAAGTACCCCCTTTTTATAATATTCTCATAGTAATCCCCTAGAACACCCAAGACCTTCTCATTGAGGAGTTTGTAGAACTCTCCACTAAACCCATCGGGTCCCGGAGATTTATTCAGCTTCAGACTTTTAATGGCCCTCTGCAATTCCACCCCACTAAGTGGCTCATTCAGTTTCATTTTCTCCTCTTCCGTTAGCCTAACCAAATTACACTCCCGCAAATAAGCCTCCACCTTATCTATCCTGCCCCCTCCCTCTGAAGTGTATAAGGATCTGTAAAACTGGGCAAATATCTGTTCAAGCCGTTTTTGCTCTGTTACCACCCTGCCCCCTGGTTCCCTCAACGCCTCAACCCTAGACTGAACCGACCAATTTTTCACCATACTCGCCAGTAGCTTTCCCGACTTGTTCCCATATCTGAAGAGCCGCAACTTATAATAAAAGGCATTTGTCTTAGCTTAGCTTGCATTTGTCTTAGCTTGCACTATTAAGTGCGCCCTGTGCCCATTCCAGAGCATGCTGGCCCGCCTCAGTAGGATGGGAATTCCATTGCCTCTTTAGAAACCTAATCCTACTCTTTAAGTCTACCATTTTACTAGCCTGCTGCCTCTTCCTTTGAGCCTGATATGCTATAATTTCTCCCCTTATGACAGCCTTCCCTGCCTCCCATAATAATATCGGGATATGCAAGTGGTCTTTATTGTTAACAAGATAGTCTTCCCATTTCTAGCTCAAATACTTGCTAAACCGTGATCCAAATACAAATGCACCGGGAACTTCCACCTTCCCCTAGGCCCTCCACCCAGCCCCCCCCCCCCCCCCCCCCCCCCCCCCCCCCCCCCCCCCCCCCCCCCAACTGGATAGATATAGGCTTATGATCTGATTTCACAAGAGGCCCAATTTCTGCTGCCTTTACTGTGTGAAACATATCCCATGTCACTAAAATATAATTTATTTATTTATGTATCCCACATTTTCCCACCTATTTGCAGGCTCAATGTGGAATAGAAAGACCTGTTATGGCATCGCCATAACCAGGTTAGAGAAAACAATTTGTGTTACAAAGAAGTCAAAGAAAACAGGAGGTTTGGTCAATCAGTAAAAGATACATTCTGAGTAAAGTCGGATAAGTGTTGTGTTATAGTTAGTTAAGGGATCTCGTGATAGGCTTTGTTAAAGAGGTAAGTCTTCAGGGATTTGCGGAAGTTAGTTAGTAACATAGTAGATGACGGCAGAAAAAGACCTGCACGGTCCATCCAGTCTGCCCAACAAGATAACTCATATTTGCTGCTTTTTGTGTATACCCTACTTTGATTTGTACCTGTGCTCTTCAGGGCACAGACCGTATAAGTCTGCCCAGCACTATCCCCGCCTCCCAACCACCCGCCCCCCCTCCCAACCACCGGCTCCGGCACAGACCGCACAAGTCTGCCCAGCACCATCCCCACCTCCCAACCACCAGCCCCGCCTCCCAACCCCGGCTCCGGCACAGACCGTACAAGTCTGTCCAGCACTATCCCCGCCTCCCAATCACCAGTCCCGCTGCCCACCACCGGCCCTGGCACAGACCGTACAAGTCTGTCCAGCACTATCCCCGCCTCCCAACCACCAGCCCCGCCTCCCGATCCTGACTAAGCTCCTGAGGATCCATTCCTTCGGCACAGGATTCCTTTATGCTTATCCCACGCATGTTTGAATTCCGTTACCATTTTCATTTCCACCACCTCCCGCGGGAGGGCATTCCAAGCATCCACTACTCTCTCCGTGAAAAAATACTTCCTGACATTTTTCTTGAGTCTGCCCCCCTTCAATCTCATTTCATGTCCTCTCGTTCTACCACCTTCCCATCTCCGGAAAAGATTCGTTTGCGGATTAATACCTTTCAAATATTTGAACGTCTGTATCATATCACCCCTGTTTCTCCTTTCCTCCAGAGTATACATGTTTAGTTCAGCAAGTCTCTCCTCATACGTCTTGTAACGCAAATCCCATACCATTCTCGTAGCTTTTCTTTGCATTGCTTCAATTCTTTTTACATTCTTAACAAGATACGGCCTCCAAAACTGAACACAATACTCCAGGTGGGGTCTCACCAACGACTTATACAGGGGCATCAACACCCCCTTTCTTCTGCTGGTCACACCTCTCTTTATACAGCCTAACAACCTTCTAGCTACGGCCACCGCCTTGTCACACTGTTTCGTCGCCTTCAAATCCTCAGATACCATCACCCCAAGATCCCTTTCTCCGCCCGTACCTATCAGACTCTCCCCGCCTAACACATACGTCTCCCGTGGATTTCTATTCCCTAAGTGCATCACTTTGCATTTCTTCGCATTGAATTTTAATTGCCAAACCTTAGACCATTCTTCTAGCTTCCTCAGATCTTTTTTCATGTTTTCCACTCCCTCCGTGGTGTCCACTCTGTTACAGATCTTAGTATCATCCGCAAATAGGCAAACTTTACCTTCTAACCCTTCGGCAATGTCACTCACAAATATATTGAACAGAATCGGCCCCAGCACCGATCCCTGAGGCACTCCACTACTCACCTTTCCTTCCTCCGAGCGAATTCCATTCACCACCACCCTCTGGTGTCTGTCCGTCAACCAGTTCCTAATCCAGTTCACCACTTCAGGTCCTATCTTCAGCCCCTCCAGTTTATTTAAGAGCCTCCTGTGGGGAACCGTGTCAAAAGCTTTGCTGAAATCTAAGTAGATTACGTCCATAGCTCGTCCCTGATTCAATTCTCCTGTCACCCAATCAAAGAACTCAATGAGATTCGTTTGCCACGATTTCCCTTTGGTAAAGCCATGTTGTCTCGGATCTTGCAACTTATTAGATCGTTAGATCGTTGATTGTTCTCAGGTGAGTTGGAAGCGAATTCCATAGTTGCATGCTCATGTAAGAAAAACTGGTCGCATGTGTTAATTTATATTTTAGTCCTTTACAGCTGGGGTACTGTAGGTTAAGAAAGGTATGGGAAGATCTCTTAGCATTTCTTGGTGGCAGGTCAACGAGGTTCATCATGTAGGTCGGGGCCTCACCGTGAATGATTTTATGCACAGTCATGCAGATTTTGAATGCGATACGTTCTTTGATTGGGAGCCAGTGTAGTTTCTTTCTTAGGGGTTTTGCACTTTCATATTTTGTTTTCCCAAATATGAGTCTGGCTGCGGTATTTTGGGCTGTTTGAAGTTTTTTGATGGTCTGTTCTTTAGAGCCAGCATAAAGTGCATTGCAATAGTCCAGGTGACTTAGTACCATTGATTGTACCAGGTTCCGAGAAATGGCCCTTGGGAAGAACGGTTTTACTCTTTTGAGTTTCCACATGGCATGGAACATTTTCTTGTGTTCTTCACGTGATTATAATCAATTCTAGATTTTGTGTTATGAGCTCTAGAGGTATGAGTAAAATCCCGTTCCTGGGGATGTAGTATCCTCCAGGGATCTGCCAGGTCCAAGCTCTTTAACAACACCCCCAAGCCCTCCCGAGACCTTGGCCTAGCTCGTTGCGGTCCAGCGTTAGTGTCTAGACTCTGATCCAGTATTGTGTTGAAGTCCCTCAATAGTATCTTAGGTCCCACCATTCCAGATAACCGGGTGATCAAACTATTGAAAAATCCCCTCTGAGACGTATTAGGAACATATACTGACACCTTTGTAAGCGGTTTGCCATGCAGCTTGCCTTCCACAATCACAAATCTCCCATCTACATCTTTTATGAGTCTGTGATGTACAAAGGGAACAGCCTTACGTATCAACAGCGCCACCCCGGCTTTACTTTTCGGCGCTGAGGCATAAAAACATTGTCCCACCCAGGAGCGCTACAACTTCTGATGTTCCAAATCACTCAGCTTTGTCTCCTGAAGACCCACTACATCTGCTCCATGCACACCCAGATATAAGTACATAAGTACATAAGTAGTGCCATACTGGGAAAGACCAAAGGTCCATCTAGCCCAGCATCCTGTCACCAACAGTGGCCAATCCAGGTCAAGGGCACCTGGCACGCTCCCCAAACGTAAAAACATTCCAGACAAGTTATACCTAAAAATGCGGAATTTTTCCAAGTCCATTTAATAGCGGTCTATGGACTTGTCCTTTAGGAATCTATCTAACCCCTTTTTAAACTCCGTCAAGCTAACCGCCCGTACCACGTTCTCCGGCAACGAATTCCAGAGTCTAATTACACGTTGGGTGAAGAAAAATTTTCTCCGATTCGTTTTAAATTTACCACACTGTAGCTTCAACTCATGCCCTCTAGTCCTAGTATTTTTGGATAGCGTGAACAGTCGCTTCACATCCACCCGATCCATTCCACTCATTATTTTATACACTTCTATCATATCTCCCCTCAGCCGTCTCTTCTCCAAGCTGAAAAGCCCTAGCCTTCTCAGCCTCTCTTCATAGGAAAGTCGTCCCATCCCCACTATCATTTTCGTCGCCCTTCGCTGTACCTTTTCCAATTCTACTATATCTTTTTTGAGATACGGAGACCAGTACTGAACACAATACTCCAGGTGCGGTCGCACCATGGAGCGATACAACGGCATTATAACATCCGCACACCTGGACTCCATACCCTTCCTAATAACACCCAACATTCTATTCGCTTTCCTAGCCGCAGCAGCACACTGAGCAGAAAGTTTCAGCGTATCATCGACGACGACACCCAGATTCCTTTCTTGATCCGTAACTCCTAACGTGGAACCTTGCAAGACGTAGCTATAATTCGGGTTCCTCTTACCCACATGCATCACTTTGCACTTGTCAACATTGAACTTCATCTGCCACTTGCACGCCCATTCTCCCAGTCTCGCAAGGTCCTCCTGTAATCGTTCACATTCCTCCTGCGACTTGACGACCCTGAATAATTTTGTGTCATCGGCGAATTTAATTACCTCACTAGTTATTCCCATCTCTAGGTCATTTATAAATACATTAAAAAGCAACGGACCCAGCACAGACCCCTGCGGGACCCCACTAACTACCCTCCTCCACTGAGAATACTGGCCACGCAATCCTACTCTCTGCTTCCTATCTTTCAACCAGTTCTTAATCCATAATAATACCCTACCTCCGATTCCATGACTCTGCAATTTCTTCAGGAGTCTTTCGTGCGGCACTTTGTCAAAAGCCTTCTGAAAATCCAGATATACAATATCAACCGGCTCCCCATTGTCCACATGTTTGCTTACCCCCTCAAAAAAAATGCATTAGATTGGTGAGGCAAGACTTCCCTTCACTAAATCCGTGCTGACTTTGTCTCATCAGTCCATGTTTTTGTATATGCTCTGCAATTTTATTCTTAATAATAGCCTCCACCATCTTGCCCGGCACCGACGTCAGACTCACCGGTCTATAATTTCCCGGATCTCCTCTGGAACCCTTCTTAAAAATCGGAGTAACATTGGCTACCCTCCAGTCTTCCGGTATTACACTCGATTTTAGGGACAGATTGCATATTTCTAACAGTAGCTGTAAAATTTTTGCTCTCTTGATAGGCGAATTCACCCCCGACACATACCACGATGTACATGTTAACCCTTTAGGCGTCCCCATCACACTCATCACACACTCTCCCCTTGCCAGTAGCCCATATATTCGTCTGTCTACCCCTCTGTGAGGCCCAGCCTTCCCCACAGCGAGCATCATACAACAACCACTCTACTCGTGCCCCATTATCCTCAGACATTCTCCTCCCCAAACACCCATGCCCATCAGTCGCCCAGTCTCCTCCCATCCCCCCTCCGCTCCCCCCCTCTCATAGAGATCTTAACCATGATGTATCCCAGCCCCCTCTCTCCGGTCACACCCCCCCCCTCATATTCCATTCAGACACTCATTATCCCCATTCCTCTCTCTCTCTACAATCATTTCTAACCAGCAGCTCAGCCTACCACATCTCACTCAAACATTCTCCTTCTCCTCCTCCAACACACATTGAAATCAACATTCTTTAGAACCAAAATATCAACTATATTATGTCCAGTTCTCTTAACCTCTGCCACAGCTCTTCTGTTAACCCAACGTTCCATATGTCAGCACCTCCGCACTCAGGCATCCACAACATGTCTTCTGTGCTGGTCACTTAGGAAACCACTGGGATATCTGCTTCCTCGCCTCCTCACTGGTCTCAAACACGTGCGTCTTCTCATCTCTCACCACCCTCAGTCGTGCTGGAAACTGTAGTGTAAAGCTCAGCTGTTTTTCCACCAACCGCTTGCATACATCCGAATACCCTTTTCTCAATTGCACTACTGCCACTGAATAATCCTGAAACAGCAGCACTCGGACATTTTGGAAAGTCAGTCTCTGTTTAGATCTAAATTTACGTAAAACGGTCTCCCAGGGCCATTTTGTGTTATGAGCTCTAGAGGTATGAGTAAAATCCCGTTCCTGGGGATGTAGCCCAGTCTCTCGGCGGCCCTGCTTCACACCTCAATGTGTTGCCTAGACTGATCACCATAACCAAAACCATTTCTACAGATAGTATTCAACAACACAGAACTCTTACCCTCCAACAGCAGAGGCCTTCATGTGGGCAGGATTAAATCAGTGGAGTCATCAATGTCCTTTGTTTTGGAGTTTCAAACATTATTCCTGTCTGAAAAAGCTGCAGCCAATCTCTGTGTGGACATTACCCCCACCACAACAATCTTGTAGTTTTGCCCTGAATATAGTTTCTAGGTTATTGAAGTTTGATATAAAGATCATTCCTATGATGACAAGTAGAATAGAGACCCCTTTGGACACCCTGCCCTGATGAAGGCTAGAAAGACCTTCCCACTCAGAATAAAAGGAAGAGACATGTTTAATCATTTATTACATGTAAGGAACAGCAACCATTAATAATCATTAAAACACATGAATCAAATCTGCATAATCTCCCAACCCAACATCTACTCATATGTTCTGTCTAAACTCAGATCCTCTCACTAAAAGACAGTAAGTAGTGTATCTTCCATTTCAAAACCCTAAATGTCAGTCTTTGATGAAATAGGATAATGCAAACCCATTTCAAGCTTGTATCCCCTGCTACTGACAGAATCTAACTATAGGTTCACATTATACCTACTAAGCTCATTGCAAGAGTAACCAGTAGAATCTACTAGGGTGAACACAAAGTATAGACAGGGACCATTTCCCCTGGAGAAGAACAAAAGAACTTCATCTTACCCCATTCCCCCGAGGAAAATCTTTTTCGTTGTAGAAATGTCCACAGAGTTTACCCTTCTACTACTACTACTTATCATTTCTATAGCACTACTAGACGTACGCAGCGCTGTACACTTCAACATGGAGGGACCGTCCCTGCTCTACAGAGCTTATAATCTAATTAGGACAGACAAACAGGACAAATAAGAAATAAAGACAAAGAGAAGCAAGATTCTGGAATCCCAAAGACTACTACTAGTACTTATCATTTCTATAGCGCTACTAGACGTACGCAGCACTGTACACTTGAACATGAAGAGACAGTCCCTGCTCAACAGAGCTTACAATCTAATTAGGACAGACAAACAGGACAAGTAAGGGATAAGAACAAAGAGAAACAAGATTCCGGAATCCCAAAGAGTAGCAAGATTCCAGAATCCCAAAGACTACTACTTAACATTTCTAAAGCGCTACTAGACGTACACAGCGCTGTACACTTGAACATGAAGAGACAGTCCCTGCTCCACAGAGCTTACAATCTAATTAGGACAGACAAACAGGACAAATAAGAGATAAAGACAAAGAGTAGCAAGATTCTGGAATCCCAAAGAGTAGCAAGATTCCGGAATCCCAAAGAGTAGCAAGATTCCAGAATCCCAAAGACTACTACTACTACTTATCATTTCTAAAGCGCTACTAGACGTATGCAGCGCTGTACACTTGAACATGAAGAGACAGTCCATGCTCCACAGAGCTTACAATCTAATTAGGACAGACAAGCAGGACAAACAAGAGATAAGGGAATATTAAAGTGAGGATGATAAAATAAGGGTTCTGAACAAGTGAACAAGGGTTAGGAGTTAAAAGCAGCATCAAAAAGGTGGGCTTTTAGCTTAGATTTGAAGACGGTCAGAGATGGAGCTTGACGTACCGGCTCAGGAAGTCTATTCCAGGCATATGGTGCAGCAAGATAAAAGGAACGGAGTCTGGAGTTAGCAGTGGAGGAGAAGGGTGCAGATAAGAGAGATTTACCCAGTGAACGGAGTTCCCGGGGAGGAATGTAGGGAGAGATGAGAGTGGAGAGGTACTGAGGAGCTGCAGAGTGAATGCACTTATAGGTCAATAAGAGGAGTTTGAACTGAATGTGGAAACGGATAGGAAGCCAGTGAAGTGACTTGAGGAGAGGGCTAATATGAGCATAACGACACTGGCGGAATATTAGTCATGCAGCAGAATTTTGAACAGATTGAAGAGGAGAGAGATGGCTAAGTGGGAGACCTGTGAGAAGCAAGTTGCAATAGTCTAAGCGAGAGGTGATAAGAGTGTGGATGAGGGTTCTGGTAGTGTGCTCAGAAAGGAAAGGGCGAATTTTGCTGATATTATAGAGAAAGAAATGACAGGTTCTATCAATCTGCTGAACAGTGGCGTAGCCAGAAGGCAATGTTTGGGTGGGCCAACAGGTTGGTTGGATGGGCACTAGAGAAACACTTGCCACCTGATATGCCCTGCCCATGCCCCTACTCCTACAGCACACCTACCCCACTCCCAATAACTTCAATAGGAGTAGCAGTGCTGGTCTCAGTGGCTGCAGGACACATTGAGAGCTAGGGGAAATAAAAGAGGGTGCACGCTTCATCCTCCACTGAGCCACAGTCCGCCAACACACATATGCTTCCCCCAAATATGCCCTAAATATTACAGTGGGGCCCTAAAATATCAATACATCAAGAAAACTGAACAAGCCAAAGTACTATAGAACAGTAGCGTACCAAGGGGGGGGGGGCGGTGGGGGCGGTCCGCCCCGGGTGTCAGCGGGTGGGGGGTGCTCCGCGAGAGCCGACAGCTGTTTTTTTTTTAATCCATGCAGTGATCGCCGATGCAGGCAGCGCCTCGCGTCTGCCCTGCATGAACTGAAAAGAGGAAATCGCTTTGCTGACGTCGGGCCTTCCCTCGCTTGTTGTCCCGCCCTCAAGGAAATAGGAAGTTACCTCAAAAGAGGGCGGGACAACAAGCGAGGGAAGGCCCGACGTCAGCAAAGCGATTTCCTCTTTTCAGTTCATGCAGGGCAGACGCGAGGCGCTGCCTGCATCGCTGCACGGATTAAAAAAAAAAAAAAAAAGCAGGGTGGTGGCTTTAGGGTGAAGAGGGCTCAGGCCTCTCGACGGAGGGGGGGCTCAGAGGGGAGAAGGGGATTGGGGAGGGTGCTCAGAGGGGAGAAGGGGATTGGAGAGGGTGGGGTGCTCATACCGTAGGGGAGAAGGGGATTGGAGAGGGTGGGGGTGCTCATAGGGGAGAAGGGGATTGGGGAGGGTGGGGGTGCTCATAGGGGAGAAGGGGATTGGGGAGGGTGCTTAGAGGGGAGAAGGGGATTGGGGAGGTCAGAGGGGAGAAGGGGATTGGGGAGGGTGAGGGTGCTCAGAGGTAAGAAGGGGATTGGGGAGGGTGGGGGTGGTCATAGGGGAGAAGGGGATTGGGGAGGGGAGTGCTCAGATGGGAGAAGGGGTCTGGGGGTCTGACAAGGGGGCAGGAGGGAAAATGGGTCCATGCCTGGGGCAGGTGGGAGAATGGGTCTGGGGCTGAAAAGGGGGGATGCAAGGCATGTGGTGGATGAAGGGGGCTGGAACTGGGGCCTGAAAAGGAGGGTATTTGGGATAAGGGGGCTAGTACTAGAACTGTGGGCTGAAACGGGGCAGGGGCTGAAACTGTGGGCTTTAATGGGGACAGGGAGAACTGGCTGGGGCTGAAGCTCAGGACTGGTGAGAGAAAAGGGCTGGGGTTGAAACTAGGGGCTGAAAAGGGGACAGGGAGAAGTGGCTGGGGGCTGAAGCTCAGGACTGATGGGAGAAAAGGGCTGGGGACTGGTGGGATAGTGGGGCTGAAAAGGGGGGCAGGTGGGAGATGTGGGCTGGGGCTGGAACTAGGGGCAGGTGGAATAAGGGGGCTGAAAAGAGGGGGCAGAGAGAGGGGACAGACCCTGGATGGAAGTGGGGAGCGTGAGGGAGGGCAGACCTTGGATGGATGGGAGAGGGAGGGCAGACGGATTGAAGGGGCAGAGAGAAAGGGCAGATGGTGGGTGGAAGGGGGAGAGAGAAAGAGGGCAGACTGGGGTAAATGGTGGATGGAAGGGGCAGATATAGAGGGCAGATGTGGATGGAATGGAGAGAGAGATGGCAGAGAGGGCAGACACTGGATGGCAGAGAGTGAGCGAAGACATGCTGGATGGAAGGAAGACAGTGAAAAGAAGATGAGGAAAGCAGAAACCAGAGACAACAAACTGTAAATATATATTTTAATTATTTTGCTTTAGGATATAGTATTGTAGCTGTGTTAATAAATGTTTATAAGTAGAACATGTAAATAAGGTAATCTTTTTATTGAACTAATTTTAATACATTTTGACTAACTTTCGGAGAACAAAACCCCCTTCCTCAGGTCAGGATAGGATACTGTAACAGCACTATACTGTACTGACCCGAGGACGGAGGTTTTGGCCTCTGGAAGCTAAATGTATTAGTCCAATAAAATGGTATTATTTTACTTTCTATATTTGTTTTATTTCTATTTGTTAATTTGTAAATTGGTGATTGGTATGTGTTAATTTTTTCAAATTTACATCTGCTGTCTTTATATTTTGCACAGTACTAGGGGACAGTTTCTGTTTCTGTGGTGTTGCATTGTATGCAGAGTCTGGCATTGGGGGTTCAGTTTAATTTTTGTCTAAATAGAAAGTTTATGATTACTTATTCTATAGTGGATTAGGGTGTATCTGTGTTTGTGAAAAAGACATGGCTTTCAGTTGGCATTGACTGTGCAGGATCTATGATCTGTACTATTCTGTCTGGTTTCGTTTTACAATAGGTGAATTGATGTTCTAGTGCTCACTGTAGTGTTTAAGATGCTTTCCTTTTCCTTGTGTGACTCGTAGAAATGACTGCTTATGGTATGGTAGAATTGCTCTATAGGTCCTGAGTGTTTTGTATTCTCGGTATGCCTAGTACTGGATTTGGGGGGGGGGGGGGGGGGGGGGGGGGTTAAAAAATGACTGGCCCCGGGTGTCAACTACCCTAGGTACGCCACTGCTATAGAATACTACATAGAAAATTGGTGCGAACAGAATACTTTGGTCACACACACAGAACACAAATGCCAAATACAGAATAAGTGACCACAAACCATAAACAAATTAAATCAAAATCCCAAGAGGCCAGATCTTGTATTTAGCACAGAGAAATACAAAGAGATTCATTTTCTCCTATACTGTGCAAAATATGATAGCACATGCAAGAGACAGCGTTAGGGGAGGTACAACTAGGGCAACTGTTATCTTTTTTAGAAACCAGACAGCTGGATTAAGGACTATTTGCACTACAACAAATAAAGACCAAAAGAAAAAAAACCAAGAGAAGCTTCTGTTGGGGGAAAACACAGGTTTATTCTTTATCCAGAGATTTACGATAAATAATAAGAAATAGTCTAGAATATGACAGAAATGAGAACATAGAAATAGAAATCACAATGGAAAGTTGGTCAGGGTTGCCAGATGGGAAAAATTTTCCCCGCCCAAAATCAGCCCTAAACCAGCCCAACGTCAAACCCCGCCTCCCACGTCACCAGCCCCGCCTCCCACGTCACCAGCCCCGCCTCCCACGTCACCAGCCCTGCCCCCTGACGTCGCTAACCACATCGGACCAATAGAAGCCCCGGGAAAGCTTTTATTGGACCAAATTGGACCAATAGAAGCCCTGGAAAAGCTTCTATTGGACCAAATTGGACCAATAGAAGCCCCGGAAAAAAGCACACAGCGGCCACAGGAGAAGAGCCGAAATTTTGCTGCAGCTGCTCAAAGAAAACCCGCCCAGTGTTGCGGGAAGACCGCAACCCTGGCAACAATGGCAGTCTCCCAGTTCTCTGGCGTGAGGCCAAGAGCGCTGCACACTGACCAGCCTCCTATCTGGCAGAGAAATATTATATAGGGTTTCTTTTCCCTTTCAAGACAAAAGGGAGCACAAGGGGGTGGGAGGGTTTCTCTCACCCCCTTAATTAGCATCTTACAGTCAGGCAGGATTTCCTGGCAATAAAGAAATATATAGCATCTGTTTATATTTCCTTTTGAAGATGTATTTGGTCTGTTGTCCAAATGTTTTGGACCATTATTACCTCTTCTATTCATCTTTACAGCTTTTCTCACACAAGAATATATTTCTCAGAACCTTTGATCTTTTATCTTAGTATTTCCCCTATTCTAAAAGAGGAGACAAAAGTTAACTACTGCTTCCTTATAGAGTTGCTATAGAGGTGTTAGGTTTCTCTTGTCAATAGAGCTATTGCTTTTGACTCCAGGGATCAGGGAGATAGTGTTTGATCTACTTGTTCTAGGCAGAGAAGGAAATAAGGTGATACCTGGTTTTCCTCTCATAGAGGCAGATGCAGCAACCAAACGTAAAAAAATCTAAATCGTTAAAGTCCCTAACGATTTTAAAATAACGAAAAATGCACCAAAAAAAAAAGTCACACATGCTGAGATCGGTATTGAAACGTACAATGTACCAAAGAATCACAATACACATCGTTAATCGGCCCCCAAATCATGCGCAGAGCAGCCAAGCGTTATGTTAGCTGCTCTGCGCATGCCACAAACAGTCAAAACACAGTCAAATCACAAGCACATGGCTCCCAAATCAAATCAAAACAAAAATAAAAAAAAAGGGTCGGGAGGGGGCAAGGGCGCTCATCAGGAGCGTCCTGTACGGACGGCCTTGCCCCCCCCCCCCCCCGCTGCTCGCCACTTTCCGCCGCTCCCCCCACCCCGAAAAAGCAAAATGCTAGCGCCCTTGCCCCCTCCCGATCCTTTTTTATTTTTATTTTTTTATGTGTTTTCTGAGGTCCTTTGGACCAATCACAGCGCTTTTAGCTCTGCTAATGCGCTGGGATTGGCTCAAAGTTTGTTTATTTTTTCACTTAACACTTTTTCCTGGCACAGAGCTGTCCTAACGAGAGGTCCAGACCTCTCGTTAGTTTTCCTGCCTTTTTCCTGCGTAAAGGCAATCGGAAAAGGTTACTGCATGTCATTTCAATGGGGTTTTCACACTAATTGCTCATCTCCATTCCGTTTTCGTTAGCTGCTACTGTCGTCGGAAAATAGGCTTAAGTGCATGGAAAGGATAGGAAATTCTTCCCTGAGGGCTCATTTAACGATGAAAAACGTTTAGTGCATCTACCTCATAGTTGTAAAAAAGGTAATTCTCTCCTGGATTCAAGTAGCCTTACTTCAAAGGGCATGGGAAAGAATTCTGTCTCCTAAGGCCTGACCATTTTCAATGGGAGAGATTGTGGGCAATCAGGTTTAATTACCTGACTTGGCAAGAGGGAGGGGTAGAGTGTGAAGTGACTTGCTATTCCAGCAAACCTTTCCCCATGATTAGAAGGAAAGAAACCTTCATTTCTCTCCCAAAAATATGAGAAATTAATTCTGTATATTAAAATAATTGAAGGCCTTCCGCCTCCTACAACACTTGATTCCCTGCCTGCCCGCCCACCCACCCCGCACTACCTTCCTCCCTCACGCTGTAGGTTTAGTATTTGTTCCCTTTTCCTTCATCTCCTTGGTCTGGTATCTATGTTTCCCTTCCCTCCCTCCTTGTGCTATACCAGCAGTTCTCTCCCTTCCCTTCCCTTCCCTCCACTTCTCCTCTCCCTCTTCCTCCCACGTCCAGCAGCTACTACTACTACTATTATTTAGCATTTCTATAGCGCTACAAGGCGTACGCAGCGCTGTACAAACATAGAAGAAAGACAATCACTGCTCAAAGAGCTTACAATCTAATAGACAATAAATAAAGTAAGCAAATCAAATCAATTAATGTGTACAGGAAGGAGGAGAGGAGGGTAGGTGGAGGCGAGTGGTTACAAGTGTTACGAGTCAAAAGCAATGTTAAAGAGGTGAGCTTTCAATCTAGATTTAAAGGTGGCCAAGGATGGGGCAAGACGTAGGGGCTCAGGAAGTTTATTCCAGGCGTAGGGTGCAGCGAGACAGACGGCGCGAAGTCTGGAGTTGGCAGTAGTGGAGAAGGGAACAGATAAGAAGGATTTATCCATGGAGCGGAGTGCACGGGAAGGGGTGTAGGGAAGGACGAGTGTAGAGAGATACTGGAGAGCAGCAGAGTGAGTACATTTATAGGTTAGTAGAAGAAGTTTGAACAGGATGCGAAAACGGATAGGGAGCCAGTGAAGGATCTTGAGGAGAGGGGTAGTATGAGTAAAGCGACCCTGGCGGAAGACGAGACGGGCAGCAGAGTTTTGAACTGACTGGAGGGGGGAGAGGTGACTAAGTGGGAGGCCAGCAAGAAGCAGATTGCAGTAGTCTAAAAGAGAGGTGACAAGGGTGTGGATGAGGGTTTTGGTAGAGTGCTCAGAAAGAAAGGGGCGGATTTTACGGATGTTGTAAAGAAAGAAACGACAGGTCTTGGCAATCTGCTGGATATGAGCAGAGAAGGAGAGAGAAGAGTCAAAGATGACCCCAAGGTTTCGAGCTGAGGAGACAGGGAAAATGAGAGAGCCATCAACAGAAATAGAAAACGGGGAGAGTGGGGAAGTGGGTTTGGGGGGGAAAAATGAGAAGCTCGGTTTTGGTCATGTTTAATTTCAGGTGGCGTAGAGACATCCAGACAGCAATGTCAGACAAGCATGCTGAAACTTTGGTTTGGATGCAAGGTGTAGAAAGGTAGATTTGGGAGTCATCAGCATAGAGATGGTAGGAAAAGCCATGGGATGAGATTAATGAACCAAGGGAAGAAGTGTAGATAGAAAAGAGGAGGGGACCAAGAACAGAACCCTGAGGTACGCCGACAGGCAGAGGGATAGAAGTAGAAGAGGATCCACCAGAGTGAACACTAAAGGTGCGGAGGGAGAGGTAGGAAGAGAACCAGGAAAGGACAGAGTCCTGGAATCCAAGTGAGGACAGGGTATCGAGAAGTATGCTCTCTCCCTTCCACCCAGATCCCCTCCTCCTCTTCCTCCAGCAGCTCTCTACCTTCCATCGTCCCCTCCTCCTCTTCCTCCCATGTCCAGCAGCTCTCTCCCATCCAGTCCCCTCCTCCTGTTCCTCCCATGTCCAGCACCTCTCTCCCTTCCCTCCAGTTCCTTCTTCCTCTTCCTCCCTTGTCCAGCAGCTCTCCAGCCCCTTCCTCCTCTCCCTCCCATGTCCAGCAGCTCTCTCCCTTCCCTCCAGTCCCTTCTTCCTCTTCCTCCCTTGTCCAGCAGCTCTCCGGCCCCTTCCTCCTCTTCCTCCCATGTCCAGCAGCTCTCTCCCTTCCCTCCAGTCCCTTCTTCCTCTTCCTCCCTTGTCCAGCAGCTCTCTGGCCCCTTCCTCCTCTTCCTCCCATGTCCAGCAGCTCTCTCCCTTCCCTCCAGTTCCTTCTTCCTCTTCCTCCCTTGTCCAGCAGCTCTCCAGCCCCTTCCTCCTCTCCCTCCCATGTCCAGCAGCTCTCTCCCTTCCCTCCAGTCCCTTCTTCCTCTTCCTCCCTTGTCCAGCAGCTCTCCGGCCCCTTCCTCCTCTTCCTCCCATGTCCAGCAGCTCTCCCTTCCCTCCAGTCCCTTCTTCCTCTTCCTCCCTTGTCCAGTAGCTCTCCAGCCCCGTCCTCCTCTCCCTCCCATGTCCAGCAGCTCTCTCCCTTCCATTCAGTCCCTTCCTCCTCTTCCTCCCATATCCAGCAGCTCTCTCCCTTCCCTCCAGTCCCTTCTTCCTCTTCCTTCCTTCTCCAGCAGCTCTCCAGCCCCTTCCTCCCATGTCCAGCAGCTCTCTCCCTTCCCAGTTCCCTCTAATCCCCTTCCACCCACAAGTCCGACACTGGCAAAACTATCCCTTCTCTCCAGCCCCCCCCCCCCCCAAAGTCCAGCACTTACTTTTTAGTTCTGTCTTCCAGGCCCGCCAATCCAACATCCTTCATCGCTGTCGCTGCCTTTTCTCCCGCGGTTCCGGGTACGGCCGTCCAGGAGGCAGCGATCAGCATTGCCTGCCAGTGCCTGCCCTGAAATTGTGCTTCTCCCCAGGCTTCGCCCCGTTCTTTTTTTCGCTTGTTGCGTAGCGCTGCCATTCATACAGGCAGCTCTGCTCTCCTCTGCCGTGTCCATCTGTCCCTCTCTGATGCACTTCCTGTTTAATAGGGCTGGATGGACGCGGCAGAGGGGAGCGGAGCTACCTGTGTGAATGGCAGCGCTGTGCGACAGGTGAAAAAAAGAGCGGGGCGGAACCTGGGGAGAAGCACAATTTCAGGGCAGGCACTGGCAGGCAATGCTGATCGCTGCCTCCTGGACGGCCGTACCCGGAACCGCGGGAGAAAAGGCAGCGACAGCGATGAAGGATGTTGGATGGGCGGGCCTGGAGGGAAAGTGGCTGGGCCTGGGCCCATCCAGGCCCGCCCGTGGCTACGCCCCTGCTGCTGAATATGTGCAGAGGAGAGGGAGGAGTTGAAGATGGCCCCAAGATTGCAAGCTGATGAGACAGGAAGGATGAGAGTGTTATCCACAGAAATAGAGAATGGGGAAAGAGGAGAGGTTGGTTTAGGGGGAAAGATGAGAAGCTTAGTTTTGGTCATGTTTAGTTTCAGATGGCGCTGAGACATCCTGGCAGCAATGTCAGACAGGCAAGCTGATACTTTGGCCTGGATTTTAGCTGAGATTTCTGGTGTGGAGAGGTAGATCTGGGAGTCATCAGCATAAAGATGATACTGAAACCATGGGATGAGATCAGAGTACCAAGGGAAGAAGTATAGATGGAGAAAAGAAGAGGTCCCAGGACAGATCCCTGAGGTACACCAACTGACAGTGGGATAGAAGTAGAGGAGGATCCACTAGAGTATATACTAAAGGTACGCTGGGAGAGATAAGAAGAAAACCAGCAAAGAACAGAGCCCTGAAATCCAAGTGAGGACAGCGTATCAAGGAGTAGGCTGTGATCAACAGTGTCAAAAGCAGCAGATAGATCGAGAAGGATGAGGATAGAATAGAGATCTTTGGATCTGGACAGGAACAGATCATTGGAGACTTTAGCAAGTGCTGTTTTAGTTGAATGAAGGGGTCGAAAGCCAGATTGAAGTGGATCAAGAATAGCTTGAGATGAAAGAAAGTCAAGACAACGGTGGTGAACAGCACGTTCAAGTATCTTGGATAGGAACGGGAGGAGGGTGATGGGGCGATAGTTGGAAGGACAGGTAGGGTCCAATGAAGGTTTTTTAAGGAGTGGTGTGACTACGGCATGTTTGAAGGCATCAGGAACAGTCGCAGTGGACAGTGAAAGATTGAGGATATGACAGATAAAAGGGATGACAGTAGGAGAGATAGTGTTAAGTAGATGGGTGGGAATAGGATCAAAGGAACAGGTAGTTAGTTTTGAGGAGGAATAAGATATGTAGTTTCCTCTTTAGTGATTTCAGAAAAGGAAGAAAAGGAGACAGGGGTTGGAGGGTTGAGAGAATGGACTAAAGGAAAGAGTGGTGGAGGTGCCCTGGTTGAGAATTCAAGTTTAATCTTGTGAACCTTATCATGAAAGTACTCAGCCAGAGTCTGGGGAGAAAGTGAAGGGGGAGTTGGAGGTGAAGGCACTTTGAGGAGAGAGTTCAGAGTGGCAAAGAGACAATGAGGGTTTGAGCCAAGAGAATTTGTCAACTGGATGTAATAGTCTTGTTCGGCAAGTAAAAGAGCAGACTGGAAGGAAGTCAGCAAGAATTTGAAATGTATGAAGTCAGCATAGGCACGGGATTTCAGCCAAAGGCGTTCGGCAGAGCGGGCACTGGAACGTAGGTAGCAGATTCTAGAGGTCAGCCAAGGCTGGGGTTTGTTACGTTTTACAGAACAGGGAATGGGAGGAGCGAGAGTATCCAGAGCAGAGGAGAGAATAGTATTATAGGAAGAGACAGCCTCATTGACAGACTTGGATAACATAGTGGTAGAGAAGAGATTTGAAACATTGGAGGACAGAGTAGAAGGGTCAATAGCCTGAAGATTCCTAAATGTATTGGTTAAGATTGGATGGGACTGGGGAGGAAGGTGTTTAAGTGTGAAAGTTATCAGATGATGGTCAAAGAGGGGAAGAGTTGAGGCACAGAAACTGGAGAGTGAGCAGTTTGAGGAGAGGATAAGATCAAGACAGTGGCCATTCTGGTGAGTGGGGGCAGTGGAGCACAGTTGAAGACTGAAAGAGGATGTTAAAGCAAGAAACTGAGAAGCATAAGAGTCAGAGGGATCATTAGCATGAATGTTAAAATCCCCAAGAATGAGGGAAGGAGATGAAGGTTCAAGACAGAAGGAAAGCCAGGCATCAAAGTCAGTGAGAAAGGAAGAAAGGGACTTATCAGGGGGTCGATAAATGACTGCTACTCGGAGAGGCAGAGGAGCAAATAGACGGATAGAGTGGACTTCGAAGGAAGAAAAACAGTGAGACTGAGGTGAAAGAAGAGGTTGAAATCTACAAGAGGGTGAAAGTAGTAGCCCGACACCATGGCCACCTGGGTGAGGAATATGGGAGAAAAGATAACCTCCATGGCATAGGGCCGCGACTGAAGAAGAGTCTTCAGGGTAAAGCCAAATTTCAGGGCAAGCAGATAGTCATGGATGTAGGGTTGACAGTACCTGGGAAGCCGGAAAGTGTCACTGCAAAGAATAGAAAGATGCCAATTCCCTCCATAGCACAGCTCTTGTCTTCTGTCTGTCCTTCTGTAGGTGTCAGGAGGCTCTCTTCAGGAGCTAGAAGTTGTCCCCTACATATACTTATACTGGATCAGTCACATCACTGTAGTGAATGGAAGCAACTATCTGAAATCATTATTATTGCAAAAACGTTGACAGACAGGGAGGTTATGGACCAATAATCACAGCAAGACATCAAAACATTCACAAGGGTAGAACATCAGAACAAGTTGTTCCCTCTCCCAGGGCCTTGTGTTCACCGACCAATGTATAGGAGGTGTCCATGCCCAGCAGTCACTGTGCCAAGACAGAATTACAGACCGTGGTTATGAGCGGAGTGAAAGAGTTTTACTGTGGATTGTGCTTCACACCCTCCTCAGTGTTCTCACCCCCAAATGTTTAGCGTCCCTACATGACAGTTCAATAAGAGGAGAGTGGTAAATGTGGTGGATTTTGACACGATTCCATATACAACCCTTAGCAGAGGGTCCAAGCCAGGGAGCAGCAAGAGAGTAGCAGATGTGCTGGTTTTCTGGTGTTTATCCAGTAAACACCTATTTTCATTTCTTTCTTCACTTTTTTATTGTATCAGGTAAACCCTAAAATTGTAATCCTTATGTATAAAGCACATGAGTACTTTGCCAAAACTCTGCCGAAACCATGCCTCTGCTACCACCTCCATGGCTGCTGCATATCAATACACACCTCATTACTACATGTACGTTTACATCCATAGACTAATTAAAGTTCTTTTCTACCTAATACAATCAGTGGTTCTAAGCCATGCAGATTATTGCAACGGAATCTACGCGGGATGTGAAGAACAACTCACAAAAAAACTCCAGACCACCCAAAACAAAGCGGCCAGGCTAATATTTGGTAAAACACGTTTCGAAAGTACCAAACCCCTCCGTGAAAAGCTACACTGGCTTCAAGATCTGCACCCTTGTCCACAAAATTATCTACGGTGTAGTCCCAGGATACATGATAGACCTCATAGACCTACCAACCAGAAACAGATCCAGATCATCTCAAACATACCTAAATGTTCACTACCCAACTTGCAAAGGACTCAAATACAAAACAACCTATGGATCAAGCTATGAAAACAATCCACTACCACCTACGCTTCAGAAAATCACTAAAAACCAACCACTTCAAAACGGCCTACACTACAGATCCAACGTAAATCCCCACATCTGGCCACACAACTAAACCAAAGACCGTACTGGATAATATACAGCCTCCCTCCTTTCGACCCTAATGGAACTTGGAATACATCTACCTTATCAAACCCAACATAACCTTGTATCTGTTCTCTACCAGATTTGGCAAACGCCTTACGGTACTGTGTAAACCACATTGAGCCTGCAAATAGGTGGGAAAATGTGGGGTACAAATGCAACAAATAAATAAATAAATTCAGACAGGGTGTACCCATGGAAGAAACTTCATGCAAACATTTAGGGGCAATTTCTGCTGATTTAAGAGGCTTCCCTGTTTTCATTGTGTCTATCCCTCTCCAAACAATGTAGATGGGTGTCTTCAGATTTAGAATTTTTAAGATTTATTATTTGCCCTTTTCAAATTGGAGCTCAACGTTGAGTTACAGTCAAGTACATAAGTTATTTCCCTGTCAAAATGGGATTGCAAGCTGAGCACTGGGGGCTGAAGTGACTTGCCCAACCTCACCACTTATCTTGGTGAAATTTAAACCCTGCCTTCCCTGGTTGACCATTTGTTTCTGTGACCAGTAGGCTGCTCCAGTGTGACATAGGTCCCCCTTCTCAACACTGCTCTTTTGACCAACAGAAGCCACAAAGGTGGTGGTAGCTCGTTTCTCCCTAGGCCCAAGCGAACTACTCATGATGTGTAGGTCTAGCTAGCCTGAAGGCTGCAAGAGAGCGGGCTTTCAACTCAGATCTACCCTGCCACAAAGCAAGCATTATGCTTTTAGTAAAGTTGCTGTCCTTGCTCGATAACCCAAGAATGTAGTCCATGTATAATGTATTTCTGATTGCAGCTGCCTCTAACAAATATACTTTATAGAAGGAACAGTTTGAGCCATAGAAATGGCCTGGCAAACTTCAAAGCTACCAAATATATACACTGTATACAGTACATGCAGCAAGAGGAAAGTTCTGGCTGTTGTGTTCAACATGATCACTTGGGGTTGCCTCTGGCGCTGCTTTCAGTGGCGCTGCTTTCACTGGCCGAGGATCTCTTGATCTTCTGGCGGCCCGACGCCCACGCTGCCCGTCCTCCCGCGGCCTGCCCCCATCGCGGTGCTGGGTCCTCGGGGCGGGGTACTGCGCTCCACGGCCCATGCGCCTTACTGCTCTGCTGCTTTGTGGGCACTGAGTGCGGCTGCCCAGCTGCTCCAGTTTGCCCCGGTCCACCCTCTCCGGCCTCTCCCTGCTTGCTGCTCCAGTCCACCGGCTCCAGCTTCCCCCTGCTGGCTCCGGGCTGCTCATCTGCTCCAGTGTCTTCCAGCCCGTCTGATCCTCCTTGCCTGCTGCTGTCCATCTTCACCAGCGTGTTCCAGCTTGTTCCATCCATCTGAACCCAGCTTGTCCCAGTCCACAGATCCAGCCTTCCTTCTGCTGTCCAGTCCGCAGATCCAGCTTTCTCCCTGCGTGTCCCAGTCCTTCGACTCCAGTTTGTTCCAGTCTGCAGATCCAGCGTGTTCCAGTCCATCGACTCCAGCGTGTTCCGACTATCAGCTCCACTGTGTTCCAGTCCGCCTGATCCAGCTTCTCCGTGTTTGCTCCAGTCCACTGGCTCCAGCAGGATCCAGCTCATTCCAGTGCTCCTGATCCACCTTGTTCCAGTCTGCCGTTCCAGCCTTCCCCCTGCCTGTTCCAGTCCATCGGCTCCAGCGTGTCCCGGTCCGCCTGACCCAGCTTCTCCCTGCATGCTCCAGTCAATCCGCTCCAGCGTGTTCAAGCTTGTTCCAGTCCTCCTGGTCCCAGTTTGTTCCAGTTCGCCTGACCCAGCTCCCCCCGCTTGTTCCAGTCCATCGGCTCCAGCGTGTTCCAGCCCGCCTGATCCAGCCAGCGTGTTCCAGCTCGTTCCAGTTCTCCTGAGCCCAGCTTGTTCCAGCCCGCCTGATCCCTCCAGTCTATCGGCTCCAGTGTGTTCCAGTCCGCCCGATTCAGCTTCTTCCGTCTTGCCCCAGTCCACCGGATCCAGCGTGTCCAGCTAGTTCCAGCCGCCGATCCAGCCTTCCCCCTGCTATCCATCAACTCCAGTGTGTTCCAGCCTGCCTGACCCAGCCTCTCCTTGCTTACTCCGATTCTTCTGCTCCAGCGTGTTCCAGCTCGTTCCAGTCTTCCTGATCCCAGCTTGTCCGTCTGCTCATCCTGACTCAGTTCATCTGTTCCTGCTTGTTCCAGCCTGCCCATCTGTTCCTGCCTATTCCGGCTTGTTCCTGCTTGCCTCAGCTTGCCAGCCTGCCCATCATCTGTTCCTGCCTATTCCGGCTTGTTCCTGCTTGCCTCAGCTTGTTCCGGCTTGCTCCAAACCATCTGCCTGTTAACAAATCGAGTAACCTGCCTGCCTGCTGAGAGGCTTGCGAGCCTCTCAGCCATTGACTTACCTACCTGCCTGCTAGCCTATCAGCCATTGACTTACCTAATCACCAACCCAAAATCTAGCATCAAGCCCTATCTATCTGCTTAACATCTCATTCATTACATAGGCACCCATTAACACCTGTTAACTGCTTAACACCTCATTCACTATACAGTCACCTGTTACACCTCAGTCACCACCTATGGCCCCTGTCCATGTTCTCTTCCTTGCCCTGTCCCTTCCTAATCTTCTTTCCCCCCCACTCCCACTGTCTACCATTAGAACTACCTGCTGCCCTCCCACCCTGCCCGCCACCGCAATACCCTATTCACCTCCATCCCTCACCTCACCATCCCTCTTGTCCCCATCCTCCTTTCTAGCTCTCAACCTTCGGCACTTCCTTCCTGCCATTAACCCATCCCCTTTCCTCCTAAGTACACCCCGTCTTCGTCGCCTCCGTCGTCCGACCTCCCCCACCCTCCTCCGCACTCTCTTGCTCCTCCTCCTGCTATCCGCGGGAGACATTAACCCTAATCCAGGTCCCCCTCACCTGTCCCCGTCCTATCCCTGCGAATGATCCCGGGACGTCTCCAATCTCGTCTCTATTCCCCTCCTTCCCCCCTCCTCCCTCCCCTTCTCATGCGCTTTGTGGAATGCCCACTCAGTCTGCAACAAACTGTCTCTCACCCACGATCTCTTTATCTCTCGCTCCCTTCAACTGCTCGCCCTAACCGAAACCTGGATCTCCCCGGAAGACTCTGCCTCAGTTGCAGCCCTCTGCCATGGGGGCTATCTCTTCTCCCACACGCCCCGCCCAGTTGGCCGCGGCGGAGGTGTTGGGCTACTACTCTCACCCTCCTGTAGTTTCCAACCCCTCCACCTTCTGCAGTCTCACTGCTTCTCATCCTTTGAAGCCCATTCCATCCGGCTATTCTACCCGCTACCACTCAGAGTGGCAGTCATTTACCGCCCCCCGGATAAATCCTTCCCTTCCTTCCTTACCGACTTTGATGCTTGGCTCTCTGTCTTTCTTGACCCCTCATCTCCGTCCCTCATTCTCGGAGACTTTAACGTACATGCTGATGACCTATCTGACCCCCATGCTTCTAAGTTCCTCACCCTAACATCCTCCTTCAACCTCCAGCTGTGCTCCACCACCCCTACTCACCGTGACGGCCATTGTCTTGACCTCGTCCTCTCCTCCTCCGGCTCACCCTCCAATTTCCACGTCTCAGCTCTTCCTCTCTCCGACCATCACCTGATCACATTCACACTTCTTCACCCCCCCTTCACCCCGTCCAACTTTAACCACCACCTCCAGGAACCTCCAGGCTATTGACCCCTCCACCTTATCATCTACTATCTCTAATCTCCTCCCCTCCATCACGTCCTCCGCAACTGTCGACAAAGCGGTCTCCGCTTACAATACCGCTCTCTCCTCTGCATTGGATACCCTCGCACCTTCAATCTCCCGTCCCACAAAACGCACCAATCCCCAGCCCTGGCTGACTCCTTGCATCCGTCACCTTCGCTCCTGCACCCGATCCGCTGAGCGCCTCTGGAGGAAATCTCGTACCCTTTCAGACTTCCTCCACTACAAATTCATGCTATCCTCCCTCCACTCCTCCCTATTCCGTGCAAAACAGGACTATTACACCCAATTGACCAATTCTCTCAGCTCCAACCCTCGTCGTCTCTTCACCACCCTTAACTCCCTCCTAAAAGTGCCCCCCGCTCCTACTCCCCCCTCTCTCTCTCCTCAATCACTGGCCGACTATTTCCGCGACAAAGTGCAAAAGATCAACCTTGAGTTCACGACCAAACCACCACCTCCTCTTCACCCTCTAACCCTCTCCCCCATCCAACCTACCCAGGTCTCTTTCTCCTCCTTCCCTGAGATCACCGAGGATGAAACTTCCCGCCTTCTTTCCTCCTCGAAATGCACCACCTGTTCCTCTGATCCCATCCCCACCAACCTACTCAACACCATCTCCCATACCGTCACCCCCGCCATCTGTCGCATCCTCAACCTTTCTCTCTCCACTACAACTGTCCCTGACACCTTCAAGCACGCCGTTGTTACACCTCTCCTCAAAAAACCTTCACTTGACCCTACCTGCCCCTCCAACTACCGCCCCATTTCTCTTTTACCCTTCCTTTCCAAAATACTTGAGCGCGCCGTTCATAGCCGCTGCCTTGATTTTCTCTCCTCTCACGCCATCCTCGATCCACTTCAATCCGGTTTTCGCCCTCTGCACTCGACTGAAACGGCACTCTCTAAAGTTTGCAATGACCTGCTCCTGGCCAAATCCAGAGGTCACTACTCCATCCTCATCCTCCTCGATCTTTCCGCCGCGTTTGACACTGTCAATCATGACTTACTTCTTGCCACGCTGTCCTCTTTTGGGTTCCAAGGCCCTGTCCTTTCCTGGTTCTCCTCTTATCTCTCCCACCGCACCTTCAGGGTAAACTCCCATGGATCTTCCTCCACTCCCATCCCACTATCTGTTGGAGTTCCCCAGGGTTCTGTCCTTGGACCCCTTCTCTTCTCAATCTACACCTCTTCCCTGGGCTCGCTGATCTCGTCTCATGGTTTTCAGTATCATCTTTATGCTGATGACACCCAGCTATACCTCTCCACACCTGACATCACTGCGGAGACTCAGGCCAAGGTATTGGCCTGTTTATCCGACATTGCGGCATGGATGTCCAACCGCCACCTGAAGCTGAACATGTCCAAGACCGAGCTCCTTGTCTTTACTCCTAAACCCACTTCTCCTCTTCCTCCACTCTCTATCTCTGTTGATAACACCCTCATCCTCCCCGTCCCATCTGCCCGCAACCTCGGAGTCACCTTCAACTCCTCCCTCTCCTTCTCTGCGCATATCCAACAGACTGCCAAGACCTGTCGCTTCTTCCTCCTCAATATCAGCAAAATTCACCCTTTCCTCTCTGAGCATACCAGCAGAACTCTCGTCCACGCTCTCATTACCTCTCGCCTCGATTACTGCAACTTACTCCTCACCGGCCTCCCACTCGGCCATCTATCCCCCCTTCAATCCGTTCAGAACGCTGCTGCAAGTCTTATATTCCGCCAAAACCGTTATACTCATACCACCCCTCTCCTTAAATCACTTCATTGGCTTCCGATCAGATATCGCATACAATTCAAGCTCCTCCTCCTTACCTACAAATGCACTCAGGCTGCGGCTCCTCACTACCTCTCCACCCTCTATCTCCCCCTATGTTCCCGCCCGCAACCTCGCTCACAGGACAAAGCCCTTCTCTCAGTACCCTTCTCCACTACTGCCAACTCCAGGCTCCGCTCATTCTGCCTTGCCACACCCTATGCCTGGAATAATCTTCCTTTACCCATACGCCAGGCCCCCTCCCTACCCATCTTCAAATCTCTGCTTAAAACTCACCTCTTCAATGCTGCCTTCGGCGCCTAACCGCTCGAGAAATATAAAATACCCCAATCTATCCACCCTATCAGATTAACTGTTCACTCGTCCTCTAGATTGTACACTTGTCTTTAGATTGTTCTCTTGTCTTTTAGATTGTAAGCTCTTTGAGCAGGGACTGTCCTTCTATGTTTGAATTGTACAGCGCTGCGTAATTAGACTCTGGAATTCGTTGCCGGAGAACGTGGTACGGGCGGTTAGCTTGACGGAGTTTAAAAAGGGGTTAGATAGATTCCTAAAGGACAAGTCCATAGACCGCTATTAAATGGACTTGGAAAAATTCCGCATTTTTAGGTATAACTTGTCTGGAATGTTTTTTACGTTTGGGGAGCGTGCCAGGTGCCCTTGACCTGGATTGGCCACTGTTGGTGACAGGATGCTGGGCTAGATGGACCTTTGGTCTTTCCCAGTATGGCACTACTTATGTACTTATGTACTAACCCTAGTAGCGCTTTAGAAATGATTGTTGTTGTTGTTACTTCTAATTGTAAGGTGTTAAAGGACAGAGTGCCACCCTCCTCAAACCATCTGCAAGATAAAGACGCTGTGTCATTTATGCAGTATAGGGTTAGTGGTTGTCAGTGCGTTTTTTTCTAGTGAAAAAGGTGCCGGTACTCAAATGCCAGGGAAGCTTGCCAGGTGCCCTTGGCCTGGATTGGCCACTGTTGTGGACAGGATGCTGGGCTCAATGGACCTTTGGTCTTTTCCCAGTGTGGCATTACTTATGTACCCTTCAGGGGTGGGGTGATCAATGAGGGACCCACCCCACAATAGCCAGGCCCCCTGCAACCAGTCACAGAAACTATGACAAGGCAGAATTTGTGTGTAGTGCCTGAGCTCTTTCATTAAAACTTGGGGACAACTTTGGAACGCTTTACCAAAAGCCGTGAAAACAATGTATGAGCACCTAAACTTCCAGAAATCACTAAAAATGAACCTGTTCAAAAAGGCATACCCTACCGATCCAACCTAAATGCCTGGACTCTGCAACACAACGAAACCAAAGCACGTAATGGACATAACATAACTCTTCCGCTCTACAATTCCCTAATGTGTCTGTTCCACATGAACCTTTGTACTTGTTCATACCGGAGTTGGCGAACGCCCCTCCGGTACTATGTAAGCCACATTGAGCCTGCAAATAGGTGGGAAAATGTGGGATAGAAATGTAACAAATAAATAAATACATAAATTGAGCATCCTCAGTAGAGTTACTAACTTGCTTATTTTCGAAAGAGAATAGAAGTGTATAAAATAATGAGTGGAATGGATCGGGTGGATGTGAAGCGACTGTTCACGCTATCCAAAAATACTAGGACTAGAGGGCATGAGTTGAAGCTACAGTGTGGTAAATTTAAAACGAATCGGAGAAAAATTTTCTTCACCCAACGTGTAATTAGACTCTGGAATTCGTTGCCGGAGAACGTGGTACGGGCGGTTAGCTTGACGGAGTTTAAAAAGGGCTTAGATAGATTCCTAAAGGACAAGTCCATAGACCGCTATTAAATGGACTTGGAAAAATTCCGCATTTTTAGGTATAACTTGTCTGGAATGTTTTTACGTTTGGGGAGCGTGCCAGGTGCCCTTGACCTGGATTGGCCACTGTCGGTGACAGGATGCTGGGCTAGATGGACCTTTGGTCTTTCCCAGTATGGCACTACTTATGTACTTATGTACTTATGTAAGGATGGCCATCTTCCGACACAAATCGGGAGATGACCGCTCTTCTCTCGAGTCTGGCCAAATCAGCATAATCGAAAGCCGATTTTGGCTGGCCTCAACTGCAGTCCGTCGCAGGAGCGGCCATAGTGTAAGGGGGCGTGTTGGAGGTGTAGCGAAGGCAGGATGGGGGCATGGTTAACACCAGTGGCGTAGCTACGTGGGGCCTGAGGGGGCCTGGGCCCCCGTAGATTTCAGCCTGGACCCCTCCCGGCAAACCCGCCCCCGCCTACCTTCGCTTTTGCTGGCGGGGGACCCCACTCCCCGCCAGCCGACGTCCTCTCCATCCTGCTCCTGCTGTTGCATGCATTGCTGACGTCCTGCACGTTGTATATGCGACGTCAGACTCAGAAACCAGAACTCTGTTCTCTGAGTCTGACGTCCTGCACATTGTCAAACGCCTCATGAAAGACTCCAAAGGAAACTGGAGAGTCATGGGATCGGAGGCAGTGTATTATTATGGATTAAGAGCTGGTTAAAAGACAGGAAGCAGAGAGTAGGGTTGAATGGTCAGTATTCTCGACGGAGAAGGGTAGTTAGTGGGGTCCCTCAAGGGTCTGTACTGGGACCGCTGCTTTTTAACATATTTATAAATGACCTTGAGATGGGAGTAACTAGTGAGGTAATTAAATTCGCAGATGACACAAAGTTATCCAGGGTCGTCTCGTCGCGGGAGGAGTGTGAAAGATTACAAGAGGACCTCGTAAGACTGGGGGATTGGGCGTCCAAATGCCAGATGAAGTTCAACGTTGACAAGTGCAAAGTGATGCACGTGGGAAGGAGGAACCCGAACTACGGCTATGTCATGCAAGATTCCGCTTTAGGAGTTACGGACCGAGAAAGGGATCTGGGAGTCATCGTGGATAGAACGTTGAAATCTTCCGCTCAATGTGCCGCGGTGGCTAAGAAGGCGAACAGAATGTTGAGTATTATTAGAAAAGGGATGGAAAACAAGCATGAGGATGTTATAATGCCGTTATATCACTCCATGGTGCGACCGCACCTGGGGTATTGTGCAGAGAAGGGCGACAAAAATGATAAAAGGGATGGGACGACTACCCTATGAGGAGAAGTTAAGACGGCTAGGACTCTTTAGCCTGGAGAAAAGGCGGCTGAGGGATGATATGATAGAGATGTACAAAATAATGAGTGGGGTAGAGCGGACAGATGTGAAGCATTTGTTTACGCTTTCTAACAATAATAGAACTAGGGGACACAAGATGAAATTAGAATGTGGTAGTTTTAAACAAATTGGAGAAAGGTTTTCTTTACTCAGCGTGTGGTTAGACTCTGGAACTCTTGTCCGGAAGAAGTATGACGGCAGCTGGCCTTGCTGAGTTTAAAGGGGGTCTGACAGATTCCTGAAGGAACAAGTCCATTGATCATTATTAAATTCTGGGTTTTTGCCAGGTTCTTGGGGCCAGGATTGGCCGCTGTCGGAGACAGAGTGCTGGGCTTGATGGACCTTTGGTCTTTTCCCAGCGTGGCAGTGCTTATGTACTTATGCATTTGAAAAGACAGCATAAGAATAGCCGTACTGGGTCAGACCAATGGTCTACCTAGCCCTGCTTCCAACAGTGGCCAATCCAGGTACCAAGTACCTGGCAGAAACCCAATTAGTAGCAACATTCCATGCTACCAGTCCTGGAGCAAGCAATGGCTTCCCCCATGTCCATCTCGGTAACAAACTAGGGTAAAGGCGGTTAGCTTCGCAGAGTTTAAAAAAGGTTTGGATGGCTTCCTAAAGGAAAAGTCCATAGACCGTTATTAAATGGACTTGGGGGAAAATCCACTATTTCTAGGATAAGCAGTATAAAATGTTTGTACTTTTTTGAGATCTTGCCGGGTATTTGTGACCTGGATTGGCCACTGTTGGAAACAGGATGCTGGGCTTGATAGACCTTTGGTCTTTCCCAGTATGGCAGTACTTATGTACTTATGTTTTCCTCCAGGGACTTGTGCAAACTTTTTTTAAACCCAGACACGCTAACTGCTGTTACCATATTCTCTATCAATGAGTCTCTTTCTTACTGTGGAGTTGTGAACACTGACCTGAGCTGAGGCTAGAGAGGCCTGCAGTCCTCTGTATTTTCTCCTGGGATGTTTTGTGACTTCCCAGATGAGTTGTCACTTTGCCCTTGGAGTAATTTTGGCAGTGATTGTGCTTCTCACTGTGGTTTGGTAGAGTCTTGGAGCTTTCAAAATGACTTTTCAACCCTTTCCAGAGTGATATATTTCATCAACTTTTTAAATCATCTCTTCTGCAATTTCCTTTGATCGCGGTGACTACTTCACTCTCATGGTAAATTTAATAAGTAAAGACTCTCTTGAAACATTGACGTACGCGTATATTACATCACGCTTAGATTATTGTAATGTTATCTATGCAGGGATCACTAAAGTTAATCTAAAAAGAATACAAAACACAGCGGCTCGCATGATTTGTAGGGCTCGGAGGAATGATAAAATAACACCTTTATTATACCAACTTCATTGGCTTCCGATTGAAGCAAGAGTCAAATTTAAAGTACTCACTTTGACACATAAGGCTTTTCATCTACTTACTCCTAGTTACCTATCTAATCTGACTATTATATGTAACAATAACTGTTATCTCTTTAATCTAGTATCTACTAATAACGACACATTGTAAGCCACATTGAGCCTGCAAAGAGGTGGGAAAATGTGGGATACAAATGCAATAAATAAATTCCCTACTCTCCTATATGGACTCTTAGATCGCTAACAGATAATAGGCTAGTCATTCCTCCGCCTGCTAAGGCTTGATGGGAATCTACACGTGCATCGGCGTTCTTTTTTCTGTCTCCCTCTCTCTGGAACGGACTTCCAAAACAGATTAGATTAGAGGATTCCTACATTCACTTTCGAAAACTTCTGAAAACTTTTCTTTTTATACACTGTATTGAACAGAAGTTATGATAGCAGGGAAGGGTGTAGAAGTTCAGGGGTTTTTTTTAATTAGTAGATTTTATTAGTATGTATTTCTTTGACTTTTGGGTTGCTGTGCTTTTCTATCAATGATTGGAGTTCCTATCTGTTTGTTTGTATGAGAAGTATTTCTTTTAATGTAAACCGTTCTGCTTTGCAATAGCAATAAGAAATGGTATATAAAATGAATAAATGATAAATGAATGATGAAGCTTAGATTCAACAGGGCTGGCCTGAATCAAGCCTGACTGTGTTCAATCAGCTACATCTAATTATCAATCACCTTTAATTGGTTGATTGAGTATCTAAGAGGGCAGTTACTTTTTCACATGGTGATATGGTTGTTGGATAACTTTGTTCCTTAAGTCAATGAAATAATTTAAAAACTATGGGATCCTTTTACTGAGCTACAGGAAGCACTAACACATGCAAACCATATCTTAAACTGCTTCTGGATTTCGTCTATGTAAGCAACAACCTCTAGTCCTTTTCTTCCTCCTGGGAGAGGTCAAGGAGAAAGAAAAGTAACGAAAGGCTTCTGGGAGAGTCACATGTCTCACTTAATTACAGTCTCCCTAAGGTTCTCTGCTTTTTTTTTATTAGAAAAGTATTATGTCATAGGTTAGCAGATCAATAGACTTACATCATAAATCATATGACACAAGCTATGGATAATCATTGTTTCAGGTAAATTCTGCTAATATCAGCAGGTTAGAGGGGGGGGGGTTTGAAGGGAAAGTTCAATGACAGCTGAGCAATTGTAGGAAAGAATCTACCTATTAAAAAAAATAGGGAACTCTTTTTTGCAACTAGCTATTTTCAGAATACATTCTACATGCTCATATATGCAGGATTTAGGTCTACATCATTTTTGGTTCCCTGTGTGTTCCCTTACTTACAAGACATGCTTGTTCTTAGCAACAATTTCTAGCATTTGGACAGGACATTAATTACTAAGCAGGCTTAAACTGTCAGCTCAGTATGTCAGCCTAGCAAGAAAGCACTTTTTCACTTTCTTTTCAATTCTAACATTTAACTCTTAATATTCCCTTCTGAATCAGGGGGTGACATCAAAACTACCTTACCTTGGGGTGTGCTCAGGTGTCCTATGACTATTTTGGCATTGATGTGTGCTTCCCAAACAATAAAAAATAGATTTTATTTTTTTTAGTCCTGGGAATGGGTCAGACCAGTGGTCCATCTAGCCCAGTATCCTGTTTTCCAAACAGTGGCCAAGCCAGGTCACAAGTACCTGACAGAAACCCAAATTGTGGCAAAACTCCATACTACTCTACTACTACTACTTAACATTTCTAAAGCGCTACTAGGGTTACGCAGCACTGTACAATTTAACATAGAGGGACGGTCCCTGTTCAAGGAGCTTACAATCTAAGAGACAAGTGAACGGACAGTCTGATAGGGGCGGTCAAATTGGGGCAGTCTGGATTTAGTGAATGGTAAGAGTTAGGTGCCGAATGCAGCATTGAAGAGGTGGGTTTTAAGCAAAGACTTGAAGATGGGCAGGGAGGGGGCTTGGTGTAAGGGCTCAGGAAGGTTGTTCCAAGCATAGGGTGAAGCGAGGCAGAATGAGCGGAGCCTGGAGTTGGCGGTGTTGGAGAAGGGTACAGAGAGGAGGGATTTGTCCTGTGAGCGGAGGTTACGGGCGGGAACATAGGGGGAGATGAGGGAGGAGAGGTAGTGAGGGGCAGCAGACTGAATGCATTTGTAGGTAAGAATAAGTTTGAATTGAATGCGGTATCTGATTGGAAGCCAGTGAAGTGACCTGAGGAGTAAATCGGTTTTGGCGGATTATGAGACGTGCCACAGAGTTCTGAACAGATTGAAGGGGGGATAGATGGCTAAGTGGAAGGCCGGTGAGGAGTAGGTTGCAGTAGTCAAGGCGAGAGGTTAATGAGAGCATGGACGAGAGTTCGAGTGGTGTGTTCAGAAAGGAAAGGGCGAATTTTGCTGATGTTAAAGAGGAAGAAGTGGCAGGTCTTGGCAGTCTGCTGGATATGCGCAGAGAAGGAGAGGGAGGAGTCAAAATGACTCCGAGGTTGCGGGCAGATGAGACGGGGGGATGAGGGGTATCAACTGATATAGAAGTGGAGGAAGAGGAGACAGTGGGTTTTGGTGGAAAGACGATGAGCTCGGTCTTGGACATGTTCAGTTTCAGGTGGCGGTTGGACATCCAGGCAGCAATGTCGGATAGGCAGGCTGATACCTTTGCCTGGGTCTCTGCGGTGATGTCTGGTGTGGACAGATATAGCTGGGTATCATCAGCATAGAGATGATACTGAAAACCATGAGATGAGATCAGGGTGCCCAGGGAAGAGGTGTAGATTGAGAAGAGAAGGGGTCCAAGGACAGATCCCTGGGGAATAGCCAACAGATAGGGGGATAGGGGTGGAGGAAGATCCATGAGAGTGAACTCTGAAGGTGCAGTGGGAGAGATAGGAGGAGAACCAGGAGAGGACAGAGCACTGGAACCCAAATGAGGACAGTGTGGCAAGAAGTAAGTCATGATTCACAGTGTCAAAAGCGGCGGATAGATCAAGGAGGATGAGGATGGAGTAGTGGCCTCTGGATTTGGCAAGGAACAGGTCATTACAGACTTTAGAGAGTGCTGTTTCTGTCGAGTGAAGAGGGCGGAAACCGGATTGAAGGGATCGAGGATGGTATGAGAGGAGAGAAAATCAAGGCAGCGACTGTGAATGGCACGCTCAAGTATGTTGGAGAGGAAGGGTAGGAGGGAGATGAGGCGGTAATTGGAGGGACAGGTAGGGTCAAGTGATGGTTTTTTGAGGAGAGGTGTGCTTTAAGGTGTCAGGGACAGTTGCAGTGGAGAGAGAAGGGTTGAGGATATGACAGATGGAGGGGGTGACAGTATGAGAGATGATGTTAAGTAAGTTGGTGGGGATGGGATCAGAAGAGCAGGTGGGGATTTCGATGAGGAAAGAAGGCGAGCGGTTCCTCCTCGGTGATGACAGGAAAGGAGGAGAAGGAGGGCCTGGGTTGGTTGGGTGAAGGAGAGGGTTGCAGGGTGAAGAAGAGATGGCTAGTTAGTGAACTCAAGGTTGATCTTTGCACCTTGTCGTGGAAGTAATCAGCCAGTGACTGAGGAGAGAGCGAGGGTGGGGTGGGAGCGGAGGGCACTTTGCGGAGGGAGTTAAGGGTGGAGAAGAGACGATGGGGGTTGGAGCTGAGAGAATTGGTCAATTGGGTGTAGTAGTCCTGTTTGGCAAGGAAAAGGGAGGAGTAGAAGGAGGGATAACATGAATTGTAGTGAAGGAAATCTGAATGGGTGCGGGATTTCCTCCAGAGGCGCTCCGCAAGATCGGGTGCAGGAGCGAAGGGTGACGGATGCAAGGGGTCAGCCAGGGCTGGGGATTAGTACGCTTTGTGGGACGGGAGGTGGAAGGTGCGAGGGTGTCCAGAGCAGAGGATGAGAGTGGCATTGTAAGCGGAAACAGCCTTGTCGATAGACTCGGAGGACATGATGGAGGGGAGGAGATTAGAAATATTAGAGGATAGGGTGGGAGGGTCGATAGCCTGGAGATTCCTGGAGGTAGTGGTTAAAGTTGGACAGGGCTGGGGGGGGGGGGGTGAAGAAGTGTGAAGGTGATTAGGTGATGATCGGAGAGAGGAAGAGTTGAAACATGGAAATTGGAGGGAGAGCTGGAAGAGGAGAGCACGAGGTCAAGACAATGGCCGTCTCGGTGAGTAGGGGTGGTGGGAGCAAAGCTGGAGGTTGAAGGAGGAAGTTAGAGTGAGGAACTGAGAAGAGTGAGGGTCGGACTGGTCATCAACGTGTATGTTAAAATCTCCGAGAATAAGGGACGGAGATGAGGGTTCAAGAAAGACGGAAAGCCAGGCATCGAAGTCGGTGAGGAAGGAAGAGAGGGGTTATTAGGGGGGGCGGGTAAATGACAGCCACTCTGAGTGGTAATGGGTTGCTTCCCATGTCTGTCTCAATAGCAGTCTATGGACTTTTCCTCCAGGAATTTGTCCAAACCTTTTTTAATCCCAGATATGCCAACTGCTGTTACCACCTCCTCTGGCATAGAGTTCCAGAGCTTAACTATTTGAGTGAAGAAATATTCCTTCTATTGTTTTAAAAGTATTTTCATGTAACTTCCTAGAGTGTCCCCCTAGTCTTTGTACATTTGGAATGAGGTAAAAAATCAATTCACTTCTACTCGTACTGCACCACTCAGGATTTTGTAGATCTCAATCGTATCTCCCCTCATATGTCTCTTTTGCAAGCTGAAGAGCCCTAACCTCTTTAGCTTTTCCTCATACGAGAGGAGTTCCATCCCCTTTATCATTTTGGTCGCTCTTCTTTGAACCCTTTTCTAAGTTAAATGCTAACATATTGGATTTCCTGTGTGTACTTACTACAGAACTTATATCAAATCTGATCATGTTATGATCGCTGTTTTCAAGTGGACCCAGCACTGTTACTTCTGCACAAGATTATGCTCCACTAAGCACTAGCTCTAGAATTGTTCCCCCTCTTGTGGTTCCTGAATCAGCTGCTCCATAAAATAGTCCTTGACTTCATCAAAATAAAAATTGGCGCACGTCCATTTTGGACCTGACACCTTACCGCCACCCATTGACTTAGTGGTAGGGTCTCAAGCATTAACCGGGTGGTAATGGTTTATGTGCGTAGAATGATGATTACCGCCTGGTTTCCGCCATACACTGAAAACAGAAATAATTTTCTGACGCTCGTAGTGGACACATGTAAAAATCAAAACTACTGCCCAGGCCATGCGGTAGCCGGGTGATGACTCCAAATTGATGCACATTGGGTGCTCGTAGGCGTCCTACGCAGCTTAGTAAAAGGGCCCCCTAGTTTTTGCAGGTATTTAAGAGACCAGTCTGAAATACCAAAACAATATGAGAGTGCAGGAAATCTCCTAGAATAGTCATTACTGATTTTTTCTCTCGGCCATTTCAGCTTTCTAGTCGTTTCTTCCTCCACTCCTAGATATTTATATGTACCTTCCTGTGTGGATCATTCGGTCGTTTCTACTACTACTACTTATCATTTCTATAGGTTCTTGAAGTTTACCTTCTAACAGAAGCTTTTATTACACTCAGAACATTTAAATGGCTTCACTCCTGTGTGGATTCTCTGGTGCTGTATCATGTATTTCTTCAACCTGAAGCATTTGCCACACTCAGTTCATGGAAATGGTTTCACTTCTCAATGGCTATTCTGGTGCATAGTGAGGTGTTTCCTTGTCAACGAAGGTCTTACCACACTCAGTACATGTAAATGGCTTCACAAACGTGGAGAACTCAATGAAATCCCACGGATAGTCACAATACAACAAAGCAGTGGGTAAAACAACCAGGAGTTCCAGAGTGAAGATGAACCAAACTTTATTAATCAGTATATTGACTCGACAGAACATTGTGTTTCGGCCAAAGAGTCTACAAATAAAAACAATATATAAACAAAATATAAAAGAATATAACACTAAAAACAAATGATAATACATACATAATCTGAAAACTGTGCAAATATCAAATGAGAAAATAAAGAACAAAACAGCTAGAGCATTCATATGTCATGAAACATAAACATCTGAAAGTAAATAAAGCTTAAAACATTTATATAACAAATATAAATTTAAATGTCAGGTTTCCCTTCTCATAGTAACATAGTAAATGACGACAGAAAAAGACCTGCATGGTCCATCCAGTCTGCCCAACAAGATAAACTCATATGTGCTACTTTTTGTGTATACTTGACCTTGATTGTACCTGTCCTTTTCAGGGCACAGACCGTGTAAGTCTGTCCAGCACTATCCCCGCCTCCCAACCACCAGCCCCGCCTCCCAACCACCGGCTCTGGCACAGACCATATAAGTCTGCCCAGCACTATCCCCGCCTCCCAACCACCAGCCCTGCCTCCCAACCACCGGCTCTGGCACAGACCGTATAAGTCTGCCCAGCACTATCCCCGACTCCCAACCACCAGCCCCGCCTCCCAACCACCGGCTCTGGCACAGACCATATAAGTCTGCCCAGCACTATCCTCGCCTCCCAACCACCAGCCCCGCCTCCCACCACCGGCTCTGGCACAGACTGTATAAGTCTGCCCAGCACTATCCCTGCCTCCCAAACCACCAGCCCCGCCCCCCATCCCCGGCTCTGGCACAGACCGTATAAGTCTGCCCAGCACTATCCCCGCCTCCCAACCACCGGCTCTGGCACAGACCATATAAGTCTGCCCAGCACTATCCCCACCTCCCAACCACCAGCCCCGCCTCCCAACCACCGGCTCTGGCACAGACCGTATAAGTCTGCCCAGCACTATCCCCGCCTCCCAACCACCAGCCCCGCCTCCCAACCACCGGCTCTGGCACAGACCGTATGTCTGCCCAGCACTATCCTCGCCTCCCAACACACCAGCCCCGCCTCCCACCACCGGCTCTGGCACAGACTGTATAAGTCTGCCCAGCACTATCCCTGCCTCCCGCCACCGGCTCTGCCACCCAATCTCGGCTAAGCTCCTAGGATCCATTCCTTCTGAACAGGATTCCTTTATGTTTATCCCACGCTACCGTACTCAGAAGATTTAAGTGGCTTCACTCCTGTGTGAATTCTCTTTTGCATTATCATGTATTTATTCAGCCTCGGTGCAGACAAATGGTTTCAATCCTGAGTGGATTCTCCCGTGTCTGTTGAGTGTTCCTTTTTGAGTAAAGCTTTTACCACACTCAGTACATGCAAAAGGCTTCACTCCTCTGTGGATTCTCTGGTGTATTATCATGTATTTCTTTGTGAAGCTTTTCAAAAATAACCCCAAAAGGCACAAAAAACTGCTTACTGAATAATACCAACAAACAGAAAAGCAGAGAGGGTTAAGAAATTTATTGGAACAATACCCGACGTGGCCACGTTTCGCCCTCAGGCTGCGCAAGGGGTAAAACTATAAAACAAAACAAATATAAAACCATATATAACCATACATATGCATATATAAATTCATTACCCATCATAAAATATAGACAAATCACATATACAATATAATGTTTAAAATCACATATATAATCCACAATAATCAATTTTAACCAACATGTATAAAAACCAAATCAATAATATTGACATATTGCAAAGAATAAAATATAATAAAACAGATATATTTTTTCAAAACATATGGAGGGGGGGGGGGGGGGGGGGGGAAGACATTAAGAGTCCCATTGTACATACCTAGTAGGAGTGAATCTAAAACCTATTCACTCCTTATTTGTTCCTAAAAACAGTTCTAAAAAAGAAACAGAGTTATAAATTGTACAATGACACCATCTAATGCCCTACATATGGGCAGTGATTTGAACCCTGTATACAATCAATTTCTGGACAGAATATCTTCACCTAAGTGCTTATAAAACATTCATTTCAAATCATGAGCTCTATGATGGGACTAATACTAACAATTCCTTCTAAACAGTAGCAGCATGTGGCTTAAGAGTTTAACAAACCCAAAATTAATAGAAAAACGTTTTCAAAACAAAGTTTAAAAAGGATTGCTGCGTTAATCAACTGTTAGCATATATCACCTGGTGGAGCATAACAGCAGTGGCATAGGAAGGGGGGGGGGCGGGAGGGGCGGTCCGCCTCGGGTGCACGCGCTCGGGGGGGGGGGGGGGTGCCGGCCCCGCTGGTTCCCTGCTCCCTCTGCCTGGAACAGGTTACTTCCTGTTCCGGGGCAGAGAAAGCAGGAAACTAGCGGGGCCGACGCAGCTCCAAGTGACGTGCACTCAGGGCGGATCGGCCCTCCCGCACGTAAGAATGCGGTCCGGGGGGGGGTTGCACTCCGGGGGGGGTTGCGCCGCAGAGGGGGGGTCACGCCGTGCTGCACCCGGGGGAGGGGGGTGCGCAGCGGCGACCCGCCCTGGGTGCCATTAGCCCTCGCTAAGGCACTGCATAACAGCTAGCATTAAATACTAGCTAGAGCATATAATCGGCAACTGAGTAGCAGCTAAACTTTAGAAGAATCATGCAAGCAGGAGGGTGGGCTTTAAAAGTTTGTAAAACCTGATTTCTTACCCTAAAAGTGTGTTCTCTCTTCTACTCCAGAAGTGCTGTGGCATTCAGCATTACAGAGTTAGGTGTGGTGGCTGGCTTTACTCTTAAAGGTCAAAGAAGTTCAACTCTCATCCTGTGATCAAATATTTAAAGGGGCAGCAGCACTGCCTACATAGCAGAGTTCACCATGATTTTCTACTGTGTTTAAAGACAAACCTATCTTAAAAATCTATAAGTTACCTGTCAGCATGCAACCATATCTTAAATGGGTGGCAATAAAAACTTCATTTATACTCCCATTGTATTCAGAATAGTGACATCTAACTTGTAAAAAGATTATTATAAAAAGACGGAATAATCAATTTCTTGGTTTAACCCATATTAAATTTAATAATAAGTCTTTGTTCTGCCTGTAAAAGTAATTTATTAATGTCTCCTCCTCTCCAATGTGTTTTAATTCTTAGTAATAGGAGAAATTTAATTCTTTAAAAGAATGCGAAAAATGATGCATATGTTCTACTAATGGTTTCTCAATGAGTTAGTTTTAATTGCACTCTTGTGTTCAGCAATACGTTTGCTAAATGTCCATATTGTCTTACCCAACTTGACATTTCATCCTTTATATTGTAAGCTCTTCTGAGCACGGACCGTCTTATTCGTTAATTTGTACAGCGCTGCGTAACCCTAGTAGCGCTCTAGAAATGTTAAGTAGTAGTATTGTCTTACCAATATATACAAGTCCGCATGGACATATTACACAACCTGTGATGTCTTACAGTTTGTGTATTGTCTCGGATGTTCAAAATATTTTGTTTTAAATTCACTGAACAGAATGAGCAATTCAAACATGGATAATGTCCCCACACTGGATCTTTTCTTGTATGTACGGCATTACTGATGGTGCTAAAAAATCTCTCAGATTCTTATTCCTCTTATGTGCTAAACATAAGTTCTTTCCAGTAAAGCATGGTATGTTCTGAATTAGAGACCATTTTAATGATATCATGTGATACATGATCGAAATAGAGTGTACATACAATCCTATCAATCCTTGGTTTTCACAGTGTTAGTATTGACCTGGAGGAGATACATCTTAGATGTTTTCTTGATTTAGACATCCCTTCCTTTACATATTTCTTTGGATATCCTCTCTCTAAAAATCTATTATTCATTTGTTTATTACAGTCCCCTACTTCTGAACATAGTTTCTTTACTCTTAAAAATTGGCTAAACGGAAGGTTACGTTTTAATGGTTGACTGTGACAGCTCTCATATCTCAACAGTTTATTCCGGTCTGTTGGCTTATGATATAGAGTAGTTTTAAATCTGCCTCGGTCCAAATGTATCTTTATATCTAAAAATGGTATTTCTTTCCTATCATAGTTCATTTGAAAATTCAAATTTATATCTCGTGTGTTAAGCCAGTCGTAAAATTCAGTTAATAGTGATTCACTACCTTCCCATAACACCAGGATATCGTCTATAAATCTCCTCCATATCCGAATATATCTCTTGAAAGGATTATTCTGTATATATTTTCTTTCAAAATCACTCATAATCAGATTCGCCAGTGATGGGGCTACCGTTGCTCCCATGGCTGTCCCTTTCACCTGTTTATAGTAGCAACCTTCAAAACAGAAGAAATTCTCTTTTAAAACTAAAGTAATCAGTTGCATGATGAATTCAGTGGCTATTCTTTTATGTGTTTCCCTCATAGTCAGTACTTCCTGAATAACTGTAAGAGCCTCATCTTGTGGGATGTTCGTGTACAGCGACTCGACATCAAATGTCACTAAAATGATATTACTATGAATCTCAGTCAAATTGTTCAGAATATTAATAATATGTGAAGAATCCCTAACATAGGAGGGAATCGAGGAAATGAGGGGTCTGAGAAATGTATCAGTAAATTGGGAGAGTGGTTCTAAAGGGAGCCAATCCCTGATACAATCGGTCTCCCAGGTGGATCTATCATAGATTTATGTATTTTGGGCAGTACATAAATCACAGGAATACGTGGATGGTCTACTTTTAGAAAATCTCCTTCTTTTGATGTTAAATATCCAGCTTGATATCCCAATGTAATAAGGGAATCAATTTTGGCCTTCAGACACGGTGTGGGATCCTTGGATAAAGGTAAATAAAAGTTCTTATCTTTCAACTGTCTCTTAATTTCATTGATATACTTTACTTTATCCATTATTGCCCCTCCTTTGTCTGCTTGTTTGATCACAATATTGTTAGCTTGTCTCAATGTTTCAATGGCCCATTTTTCTTCTCTTTTTAAATTGAAAAAAGGATCTTTTATATTATTTTGCTCCAAATCATCCAGATCTTTCAATACCATATTTTCAAATGCTTGGATCATAGGATTAATTTGAACTGGTGGGACCCACACACTATTGCGTCTGACTACTGAACTATCCATAGTTTGGGTCTTTTGTTTAGAAAAGAAATCTATAATACGCAATCTTCTAGTCAATTTGAAAAGATCAACCCTAGTATTCAAAGCATTATAAGACGGTGTGGGTACAAAAGATAAACCCTTGTTCAACACGGAGATTTCATATTGGTTTAAATACCTTTTTGATAAATTAATAACATTACCACCTCCTGTGCTATGAATATCTTTGTCTACTCTAAATTACTGATTCTGTTTCATTTTTCATTTCCAATAATCTTCTGTTGGCCTTATGCGTGAATAAATTTGCGGCCTGTTGTTGAGTTGTCTGTTTTCGGATTGTCTGTTCATCGAATTCCCCATTCCTCTCCCCCTTCCTCTTCCCATGTAATAGGGTAATCGACCCCCTTGTTCTTTCTGTGCTATTGGTGGATCTGTAATTGACCCTTTTTTCCAAATTTTTCCCATTTGAAAAACCTGCTCAGACAGGTTTGGTCTAGGGGGTGTGGTAAATAAAGGGGCAGACGGGTCAAAAACCTCTTCATTGTCGCTCCTAATTCATTTAGATTTCCGCTCAGCAATGGGGCTCTTACATTCATTACTAGTTCTTACTTTATTTGATATCAAATTTTCCTATTTCCATAATATCTGTTTTTGATTTTTTTTGATGCCATAAATAGACTCTTCCATATCTGTAATCTAATTCATCTCTCTTATATTTATCAAACTTTACATTCTTAACATCTTTCTTAAATCTTTCCAACTGCAGATTAAAATCTTCAAATAAATCTTTGAAACATCTGTCATTTTCTTTTAGATGGACCAATTCATTATCAAGATCTGCCTTCATTTTCTCTGCCTTTTTATTGGCAGTATGAATAATTAAAATCATCCAGTCCAAAGAACATTTGTTGAGGATCGCTTCCCATTTAATCAAAAAATCAGCGTCTTCATGGTACATTTTAGGTTCCTTGTTTATTCTTAGTCCTCTGGGAATCATCTTATTTCGACAGTATTCTAAAAGAGTTAAAGAATGTATTTCAGTCCGCACTAGTCTTTTATTCAACTTTATGGCTTCTTCCCAATGGTTCATTTGGTCCACCTCAGTGGTAATCCTTTCAAAAAGAGGTTCCTTGGGTAAAAGGTCTTGTAGATGGGCATCAGTAAAACTTAAAATATGATGCCATGGTGAGTGGGACATCTTGCCTCACAAAGATAAGCAAAAAAACCCCAAAGGCACAAAAACTGCTTACTGAATAATACAAAAAAAACTGAGGGTTAAGAAATTTATTGGAACAATACCCGACGTGGCCACGTTTCGCCCTCAGGCTGCGTCAGGGGTAAAACTATAAAAACAAAACAAAATGTCTTCCTCTTTTCCCCCCCTTCCCCCCTCCATGTGAATGTTATAGTGTGTTGTCAGGTTTCCCTTCTCAGTGAAACTTTTACCACACTCAGAACATTTAAATGGCTTCACTCCTGTATGGATTCTCTGGTGCTGTATCATTTACCACACTCAGTACATGCAAAAGGCTTCACTCCTCTGTGGATTCTCTGGTGCTGTATTATGTATTTCTTCAACCTCAGTGCAGATAAATGGTAAAGCTTTTACCACACTCAGTACATGCAAAAGGCTTCACTCCTCTGTGGATTCTCTGGTGTATTATCATGTATTTCTTTGTGAAGCTTTTGCCACAGTCAGTGCAGAGAAATAGTTTTCCTCCTGAATGCATTCTCTGGTGTATGATGAGTGTTTCACTGTCAATGAAGCTCTTTCCACACTCACTACATGTAAATGACTTCACTCTCATGTGAATGTATGGTGCGTTGTCAGGTTTCCCTTCTCAGTGAAGCTTTTACCACACTCAGAACATTTAAATGGCTTCACTCCTGTGTGGATTCTCTGGTGCTGTATCATGTATTTCTTCAACCTCAGTGCAGATAAATGGTAAAGCTTTTACCACACTCAGTACATGCAAAAGGCTTCACTCCTCTGTGGATTCTCTGGTGTATTATCATGTATTTCTTTGTGAAGCTTTTGCCACAGTCAGTGCAGAGAAATAGTTTTCCTCCTGAATGCATTCTCTGGTGTATGATGAGTGTTTCACTGTCAATGAAGCTCTTTCCACACTCACTACATGTAAATGACTTCACTCTCATGTGAATGTTATGGTGCGTTGTCAGGTTTCCCTTCTCAGTGAAGCTTTTACCACACTCAGAACATTTAAATGGCTTCACTCCTGTGTGGATTCTCTGGTGCTGTATCATGTATTTCTTCAACCTCAGTGCAGATAAATGGTAAAGCTTTTACCACACTCAGTACATGCAAAAGGCTTCACTCCTCTGTGGATTCTCTGGTGTATTATCATGTATTTCTTTGTGAAGCTTTTGCCACAGTCAGTGCAGAGAAATAGTTTTCCTCCTGAATGCATTCTCTGGTGTATGGTGAGTGTTTCACTGTCAATGAAGCTCTTTCCACACTCACTACATGTAAATGACTTCACTCTTATGTGAATGTTATGGTGCATTGTCAGGTTTCCCTTCTCAGTGAAGCTTTTACCACACTCAGAACATTTAAATGGCTTCACTCCTGTGTGGATTCTCTGGTGCTGTATCATGTATTTCTTCAACCTCAGTGCAGATAAATGGTAAAGCTTTTACCACACTCAGTACATGCAAAAGGCTTCACTCCTCTGTGGATTCTCTGGTGTATTATCATGTATTTCTTTGTGAAGCTTTTGCCACAGTCAGTGCAGAGAAATAGTTTTCCTCCTGAATGCATTCTCTGGTGTATGATGAGTGTTTCACTGTCAATGAAGCTCTTTCCACACTCACTACATGTAAATGACTTCACTCTCATGTGAATGTTATGGTGCATTGTCAGGTTTCCCTTCTCAGTGAAGCTTTTACCACACTCAGAACATTTAAATGGCTTCACTCCTGTGTGGATTCTCTGGTGCTGTATCATGTATTTCTTCAACCTCAGTGCAGATAAATGGTAAAGCTTTTACCACACTCAGTACATGCAAAAGGCTTCACTCCTCTGTGGATTCTCTGGTGTATTATCATGTATTTCTTTGTGAAGCTTTTGCCACAGTCAGTGCAGAGAAATAGTTTTCCTCCTGAATGCATTCTCTGGTGTATGGTGAGTGTTTCACTGTCAATGAAGCTCTTTCCACACTCACTACATGTAAATGACTTCACTCTTATGTGAATGTTATGGTGCATTGTCAGGTTTCCCTTCTCAGTGAAGCTTTTACCACACTCAGAACATTTAAATGGCTTCACTCCTGTGTGGATTCTCTGGTGCTGTATCATGTATTTCTTCAACCTCAGTGCAGATAAATGGTAAAGCTTTTACCACACTCAGTACATGCAAAAGGCTTCACTCCTCTGTGGATTCTCTGGTGTATTATCATGTATTTCTTTGTGAAGCTTTTGCCACAGTCAGTGCAGAGAATAGTTTTCCTCCTGAATGCATTCTCTGGTGTATGGTGAGTGTTTCACTGTCAATGAAGCTCTTTCCACACTCCACTACATGTAAATGACTTCACTCTTATGTGAATGTTATGGTGCATTGTCAGGTTTCCCTTCTCAGTGAAGCTTTTACCACACTCAGAACATTTAAATGGCTTCACTCCTGTGTGGATTCTCTGGTGCTGTATCATGTATTTCTTCAACCTCAGTGCAGATAAATGGTAAAGCTTTTACCACACTCAGTACATGCAAAAGGCTTCACTCCTCTGTGGATTCTCTGGTGTATTATCATGTATTTCTTTGTGAAGCTTTTGCCACAGTCAGTGCAGAGAAATAGTTTTCCTCCTGAATGCATTCTCTGGTGTATGGTGAGTGTTTCACTGTCAATGAAGCTCTTTCCACACTCACTACATGTAAATGACTTCACTCTTATGTGAATGTTATGGTGCGTTGTCAGGTTTCCCTTCTTAGTGAAGCTTTTACCACACTCAGAACATTTAAATGGCTTCACTCCTGTGTGGATTCTCTGGTGCTGTATCATGTATTCCTTCAACCTGAAGCATTTGCCACACTCAGTACATGGAAATGGTTTTACTCCTCAATGGCTATTTATTTATTTGTTACACTTATACCCGGCGCTTTACCACTCATAGCAGGTTACATATTATAGTACATGTGAGATGAACAGGGGAAGGGGTAGTCTAGTAGCGCTATAGAAATGTTTAATAGTAGTAGTAGTATTGGCGGGAGAGAGGCGGGGGATAGAGTGGAATTAGTAGGGGATAGGATATGAGGTAGATGTGGGATAGGTAAGGTGAGGATACGGGCATTAATAGAGGACAAGGTATAAGGTAATATGGATTGTTGACTGATCTGTTTTTGTGTGGGAGGGCCCCAAGGTTAAGTCGGGTCATGGCTTTACTCCTGCATGGATTCTCTGGTGTATTGTGAGCTTTCTCTTCTGCCTGAAGCTTTTATTACACTCACTGCAGACAAACGGTTTCATTCCTGTGTGGAATTCTATGGTGTATTGTGAGGTCTTGCTTCTGCCTGAAGCTTTTATTAGACTCAGAGCAGATGAATGGTTTGATGCCTGTGTGGATTCTCTGGTGTTCTGTGAGGCTTGTTTTATGACTGAAGCTTTTATTAGACTCAGAGCAGATGAATGGTTTCATTCCTGTGTGAATTCTCTGGTGTGATGTGAGGTTTGTTTTCTGCCTGAACCTTTTATTACACTCAGAGCAGATGAATGGTTTCACTCCTGTGTGGATTCTCTGGTGTCTGGTGAGGCTTGTTTTCTGACTGAAGCTTTTATTACACTCAGTGCAGATGAATGGTTTCATTCCTGTGTGGATTTTCTGGTGTCTGGTGAGGCTTGTTTTATGACTAAAGCTTTTATTACACTCAGTGCAGATGAATGGTTTCATTCCTGTGTGGATTCTCTGGTGTATTGTGAGCTCTCCCTTCTGCCTGAAGCTTTTATTACACTCAGTGCAAATAAATGGTTTGATGCCTGTGTGGATTCTCTGGTGTTTTGTGAGGCTTGTTTTCCGACTGAAGCTTTTATTACACTCACTGCAGATAAACGGTTTCATTCTTGTGTGGATTTTCTGGTGTTTTGTGAGGTGTCCCTTCTGACTGAAGCTTTTATTACACTCACTGCAGATGAATGGTTTCATTCCTGTGTGAATTCTCTGGTGTGATATGAGGTTTATTTTCTGCCTGAACCTTTTATTACACTCACTGCAGATGAACGGTTTCATTCCTGTGTGGATTCTCTGGTGTTTTGTGAGGCTTGTTTTCTGACTGAAGCTTTTATTACACTCAGTGCAGATGAATGGTTTCCTTCCTGTGTGGATTCTCTGGTGTATTGTGAGGTGTCCCTTCTGACTGAACCTTTTATTACACTCACTGCAGATGAACGGTTTCATTCCTGTGTGGATTCTCTGGTGTTTTGTGAGGCTTGTTTTCTGACTGAAGCTTTTGTTACACTCACTGCAGATGAATGGTTTCATTCCTGTGTGGATTCTCTGGTGGTTGTGAGGCTTAATTATAAGTGAAGCTTTTATTACACTCAGTGCAGATGAATGGTTTAATTCCTGTGTGGATTCTCTGGTGTTCTGTGAGGCTTTGTTTATGAGTGAAGCTTTTATTACACTCAGTGCAGATGAATGGTTTCACTCCTGTGTGGATTCTCTGGTGTTGTGTGAGGTGTCCCTTCTGACTAAAGCTTTTATTACATTCAGTGCAGATGAATGGTTTCACTCCTGTGTGGATTCTCTGGTGTTGTGTGAGGTCTCCCTTCTGCCTGAAGCTTTTATTACACTCAGAGCAGATGAATGGTTTCACTCCTGTGTGGATTCTCTGGTGTTGTGTGAGGCTTGTTTTATAAGTGAAGCTTTTATTACACTCAGAGCAGATGAATGGTTTCACTCCTGTGTGGCTTCTCTGGTGTATTGTGAGGTGTCCCTTCCGACTGAAGCTTTTATTACACTCAGTGCAGATGAACGGTTTCATTCCTGTGTGGATTATCTGGTGTTCTGTGAGGCTTTTTTTATAAGTGAAGCTTTTATTACAATCAGAGCAGATGAATGGTTTCACTCCTGTGTGGCTTCTCTGGTGTATTGTGAGGTGTCCCTTCAGACTGAAGCTTTTATTACACTCAGAGCAGATGAATGGTTTCACTCCTGTGTGGCTTCTCTGGTGTTCTGTGAGGCTTGTTTTATAAGTGAAGCTTTTATTACATTCAGTGCAGATGAATGGTTTCACTCCTGTGTGGATTCTCTGGTGTTGTGTGAGGTTTCCCTTCTGCCTGAAGCTTTTATTACACTCAGTGCAGGTGAATGGTTTCATTCCTGTGTGGATTCTCTGGTGTTCTCTGAGGCTTGTTTTCTGACTGAAGCTTTTATTACACCCAGTGCAAATAAATGGTTTGATGCCTTTGTGGATTCTCTGGTGTATTGTAAGGCTTGATTTATGAGTGAAGCTTTTATTACACTCAGTACAGATGAATGGTTTCATTCCTGTATGGATTCTCTGGTGTGTGCGGTGTCCCTTCTGACTGAAGCGTCTATTACATTCAGTGCAGATGAATGGTTTCATTCCTTTGTGGTTTCTCTTGTGCATTGGGAGGTTTCTTTTCCAGCAACCACTTGTACCACTGTCAGCAGAAGTACACAAGCTCTCATTTTTCTGAATTTTCTGGTACTTTGAGAGTTCTGTCTTTCTGCAAAAGGCTTTTTCAGATTTAGTCATTGATCCTTCAGCAGTCTGAGCTGTTTTATGTTCTGTGAATGTTTCTCTATGGCTGAATTTTTTCTTACATTCAGCACTTGAAACTAGTATCTCTTCTGGGTGGAATTTTGCATTTCTTATGACATTTTCTTCCTTACTGAAGCTTTTGTCACGACTAGAACATGCAGATAATCCCTCATCAGTGTCATTTTTCTGGTAATTTGTAACGCTTCCTTTATTGATAAAGGTTTTCTCATCTACTGTAGTTGTACACACTCTAGTTTCTTTATTTTTGTTCTCGTGTTTCTCTTTCTTCCTACTGAAATCTTTCCCACACTCAGAACCTATACAGTGGGTCTCTCTTATGCATGTTTTCTGCTGTTGCTGTAGTTCTCTCTTTTGACTGAAGGTTTTCCCACAGTCCGTACCTGTACATGGTCTCTCTTCAGTATCGGATCTCTGATGTGATTTCAGAGTTAAATGATCATTAAGGAATATCTCACATCCATCACACAAACATTTCTGAACTCTCATTGGGTTTGTCTGTTCTTCCACTGTTTGTGTGATATTACTGGTACAATGTTCACCTCCTGTTGAAGGTTTTTGTTTATTTTGATTTTTTCCCTTTTCTCCCCAGTCAGAACAGGACGAAGTCTCTTCTTTCTCTCTTTCTGAGAACATCTTTTCCTCTTCAGGCTTCTCACTGAGCTTCCATTTATGTGTCTCTGCATTACTGTTCTTAGGGTCATCTTTTTCTAAGTAAATAAAAAAAGAGCATTGTATAGTACGGTAGGAGAACAGCAGTTTAACGAGTTCAATAAAAAATCTGTATCTTTAAATTGTAAATTTTCCACCCCCTCCCTGTTGGGAATACATTTCCAAGCTAATCACTACCAGGGATGAATACAGAATATATGATATCGTTTAGCCCTATAACTGCTCTTTATCAGACAGGCTGCAAGATGCAAGGCTAAACCTTCAGGGTACTTGTTCCCCAGATAAACTAATTTGGGCGTTACCTTATCCTGAAGTTCACAGGAAGAGATTCACCATTAGCCAATCATACATTTGTTACAGAAGGTAAAATTATGTCTTACCTGACAATTTTCTTTCCTTTAACGCAGCAGATGAATCCAGGAACTAGTGGGTTAAGTCCGCCTACCAGCAGGTGGAGCACTGGCGTAGGAAGGGGGGACAGTCCTCCCCGAGTGCACGTCGCTGGGAGCTGCATCGGCTCCGCTGGTTCCCTGCTGTCCTGGAACAGGGAACCAGCGGAGCCGACGCAGCTCCCAGCGATGTCCACTCGGGGCGGACCGGCCCTCCCGCCCCCCTTTCCTACGCCACTGGTAAGAATGCACTCTGGGGGGGAGGGTCGATGTGCCGAGGGGGCTCCTTCCTCAATATGTCATTCGTAGGCATTTGCCAAGGCCAAAAATATGAAACCAATAATAACCAGAAACCATCCTCACTATGAAAAACAGAGAACCAAATAAGAACTTCGAAATAACTGCAACTTAATCTAGAAATTGGAATCCTTTCCGTGTTCCCATATCTGTCTGAACTCTGCAAAAGAGAATCCAGAAGGAAAAAATAGCCACATTGTGCGGAAAATGAAAAAAACGTCGGCTGAACTAGGGAGGAATCCTGGATTCATCTGCTGCGTTAAAGGAAAGAAAATTATCAGGTAAGATATAATTTTACCTTCCTTGTCACTCACAGCAGATGGAATCCAGGAACTAGTGGGATGTACCAAAGCATTCCTTAAGTAGGGTGGGAAGCTGACGCTCCGCTCCCTGCGCCAACACTCCCCCCCCCCCAAAAAAAAAAACTCACATCCTACCGAGCAGACACATCTAGCCTGTAATGCTTCACAAAAGTATGACGGGACGCTGTTGAGAATTGGGGGGTCCCTAGCCCCCCCCCCCAAGAAGGTTAGAGTGACCTTAAATCTGACTCCATCTCTAAATAGCACTAGTACTGGGGTAATCAGGGAGTTGTGAAGTTCTAAAAGGAATTGCCACTAAGAGAGATGTTAGGTCTAAGGAATAGATACCAGCCTTATGACAAACTGGATTTAGGTTACAAGTTATACAATGCCGCGAATGATAGCCTGATATAGCAAAAGCATTTATACTTACAGCCTTTGAACATTAAGTGAAGCACACAAATCATCATTTGGAATGAGGAGTTTTTTTGCCAAGGTATAAGTCAAATCAGTGATTGACAACAGGCACGTACAATCAATTAATTATAGGAATATGATAAGGTGCAAACAGGTGTTAATTATTTGCTAATCTTTTATAATTTCTTTTACCAATTAGAGGTTTTACAAGGGAAAGCAATTAGGTAATTTGTCAATTCTACTGGACACATTGGTTTCCCTTGGAGAGAGAGAGTGGCAACCCTTCTCTCTAACTTAAACCAGGAAAACCCCTGATTTGCTTACTTTATTTATTTTTTGTCTATTAGATTGTAAGCTCTTTGAGCAGGGACTGTCTTTCTTCTATGTTTGTACAGCGCTGCGTATGCCTTGTAGCGCTATAGAAATGCTAAATAGTAGTAGTAGTAGTGCCCTCAGGATATGGGTAATATGACAATAGATTTACCTGATTGGATCTATGCTAATATCATGGTTGTCACTGATTGGCTCATGCTAATGAGTAGCTTCTATCTTGCTAACATGGTTTTGTCTTTAGCTCGCTTGACCACAAATCTTAAGCAAGACCCTGCATCCAGCTACACCTTTCCTTTCTCACACCATGGCTGACCACAATCCTGCTCACAGGAAAGTCTCATTTCTCAACTTGTTTTTCTAACTTACATTAGAGAAAATTCCACTTTGTAACAGATACGGCTTCCATTTTGTGCTGAAATCCTCCATTTTGTTTCCATATCTATTGACCTAACTTTTCCTAATTTAGCTTATTTAGGCCTCAATCCGGGCTACAAACTAGGCCATACTTTTCCAGTAAGCTCCCATCAGATTTCTGACTCAGCCAAGGTCTGTAACAGCCTGAGCTCTATGACTGGGCCCGCCACCATTCCGGTGGTGGGTCTCTGGCTGTATCATAATTATACATTCCTCACTTGTCACCCCCTCTGGGGAGGGGTGACACAAAGCTCGTCAAGCTTGTCATCATCCATTCCAGAAGGTGGCAAGCTATCAAACGAGGGGGCGAGTTTTGGTCTTACAAATTGCTAGAAGGTATGGTGCAAGATAGGAAACTTCATTCTCAGGTGATATATTATATGGTTAGTACTCTGATTGCAGGCTGTTTTAGGTTGTAGGTATTCAGAATCCTTAAACAGGTCGGAATTCCTGGACCTTACTATTACTCATCATTAGCATCCAATCATGAGCACTAAAAAGTGGATAGCAAGTATGAGGTTGCCTCATACAGCAAAAAAGGGTCAATCCTAGGAAAATTCATATTAACAAAGGTCATGCATGGATTTTGACATATGCATAATGACCTGGAAGTATGGGAAGCATTTTATATATCCGTTACCCCACTTGGAGCTTAGTCAAACCTACAGAAAGACATGCAGCTTAAGTAAGCCTACACCAGAGTTAAACAAATGCATAACTGGTTGATACTAACAGGGTTTACACCTACATTATGATATCTTAGCCAGTATTAGGGTTTGATATTACCCCTGTGTCTGAGCAATATCAACTTCAATTTAAATTACATAAACAGAAATAACGGGGAAACTCTTAGAAAAACAATAAAAACAATAAAGGAAATAATAGGAAAATAAAAATAAAACCTTTTCAATATATAGACAGGATTACTGCTAAACTGAATAAAACAAAATATGAATCTATAATGTCCATAAACAGCATCAGTAAATCTCAAATGAAGTATCAGTTCTGAATTCTCTTTCATCGATCATGGTTGAGGCGGTGGAAGCGCTGAAGAATCTGGACGGAGATCTGGAAGATCTAACAGGGCTGGGTTTTCACAGCAACTTGGGCAAGGAATCAGTAGAAGTGACAGTCTTAATACTAGGAATTGGGATTTGCAGAATGTATCCCCACTTCTGGCTTGCATAGTGTGCAAGACAGATTGGTAATTACTACGAAGAGATGATCAAATAACAATAGTTAAGTATATGGAACAAAAGAAAAGGGTACAAGAAACAACAAAAATTAAGATGTAGAGATGATGTTGATTGTTCAAGTTATTGAGGTATGGAGGGTCAGGATTATGGTGCACAAAAATAGCCAAAAGGCACGGGCAATGCGTTGCAATCTAGCGCCAGTAGGTATGGAATCTTCACCTGCGATGACTAACATTCACCAAGGGTTGGGCCCTCAGCTGCAGGAGGCCAGCAGGATTTATGAGTTAGATGATTCAGAAAGAAGGGTAGCTTAAGAAATAATCATAGTCAAAGCAGAAGACTAAGGTGCAGAAATTTAAAATTCATAATTAGTCCAGGTGATGGAAATATCTTCTGGAATCACGGTCGCTGTCTGTTGTAATAGACAGCTCATACGTAAAGTGCCATGTAGGTTCTGGAAAAGATGAGCAGCCTTCAAAAATATTCAATACAATAGAATATTTAAGAGCATAACCAAGAAGGTCTAAATTAATGACATCATTTGGACAAAAGAAAATTCTCATTGGAGAAGTTAGCACTTCTTTTTCTTGCTAGAGGTCAGTTGTAGCAGAAGTATGAAACTGGAATAGAGGCGGTGGATCAGGAATTGGATTTGCAGTCTTTACTCAACCTACAGAACTTAATAAATAGAGCTGATATAAGAAGTAATATCTAGTAGTCAAATCTCAGCACAGGACCATTAGAAAGAAAAGTCAAAGAATGCATTGTTAGTTCCTTGGGACACCAGTAGGTGGAGCAAAGTCTCAATATATAAAATCACAAGTTACAAGTAGAAAACAATTTGTCTCTGTAGATTAGATGTTGCTGGCACAGGAAGTCAGCAGAGTCTGAGGAAACATTGTGGTCAGAGTCTGCTCCAGGAAAATGCAGCTTTTAATATGATATTTAGAGAGATAGAGAAAAGCCAATATCAGAAAAGAAAGATGTAAAAACTATATATTTCTATGAGGCCTCCTCATGTGACCTTTACAAGGTTTAAATAGGTCAAATGAGAAGGACAATAACCTATAGTCCTCTGTAATAGTTCAGAGCCAATTTGGAAAATGAAAATTATATTAAATTCTAAACTGATCCTTTCTATGCTTTCACAATTTGGGCCCTAAATTATGAGAGCATATCAAGAGGGTAGCCAATGTTACTCCGATTTTTAAGAAGGGTTCCAGAGGAGATCCGGGAAATTATAGACCGGTGAGTCTGACGTCGGTGCCGGGCAAGATGGTGGAGGCTATTATTAAGAATAAAATTGCAGAGCATATACAAAAACATGGACTGATGAGACAAAGTCAGCACGGATTTAGTGAAGGGAAGTCTTGCCTCACCAATCTAATGCATTTTTTTGAGGGGGTAAGCAAACATGTGGACAATGGGGAGCCGGTTGATATTGTATATCTGGATTTTCAGAAGGCGTTTGACAAAGTGCCGCACGAAAGACTCCTGAAGAAATTGCAGAGTCATGGAATCGGAGGTAGGGTATTATTATGGATTAAGAACTGGTTGAAAGATAGGAAGCAGAGAGTAGGATTGCGTGGCCAGTATTCTCAGTGGAGGAGGGTAGTTAGTGGGGTCCCGCAGGGGTCTGTGCTGGGTCCGTTGCTTTTTAATGTATTTATAAATGACCTAGAGATGGGAATAACTAGTGAGGTAATTAAATTCGCCGATGACACAAAATTATTCAGGGTCGTCAAGTCGCAGGAGGAATGTGAACGATTACAGGAGGACCTTGCGAGACTGGGAGATTGGGCGTGCAAGTGGCAGATGAAGTTCAATGTTGACAAGTGCAAAGTGATGCATGTGGGTAAGAGGAACCCGAATTATAGCTACGTCTTGCAAGGTTCCGCGTTAGGAGTTACGGATCAAGAAAGGGATCTGGGTGTCGTCGTCGATGATACGCTGAAACCTTCTGCTCAGTGTGCTGCTGCGGCTAGGAAAGCGAATAGAATGTTGGGTGTTATTAGGAAGGGTATGGAGTCCAGGTGTGCGGATGTTATAATGCCGTTGTATCGCTCCATGGTGCGACCGCACCTGGAGTATTGTGTTCAGTACTGGTCTCCGTATCTCAAAAAAGATATAGTAGAATTGGAAAAGGTACAGCGAAGGGCGACGAAAATGATAGTGGGGATGGGACGACTTTCCTATGAAGAGAGGCTGAGAAGGCTAGGGCTTTTTAGCTTGGAGAAGAGACGGCTGAGGGGAGATATGATAGAAGTGTATAAAATAATGAGTGGAATGGATCGGGTGGATGTGAAGCGACTGTTCACGCTATCCAAAAATACTAGGACTAGAGGGCATGAGTTGAAGCTACAGTGTGGTAAATTTAAAACGAATCGGAGAAAAGTTTTCTTCACCCAACGTGTAATTAGACTCTGGAATTCGTTGCCGGAGAACGTGGTACGGGCGGTTAGCTTGACGGAGTTTAAAAAGGGGTTAGATAGATTCCTAAAGGACAAGTCCATAGACCGCTATTAAATGGACTTGGAAAAATTCCGCATTTTTAGGTATAACTTGTCTGGAATGTTTTTACGTTTGGGGAGCGTGCCAGGTGCCCTTGACCTGGATTGGCCACTGTCGGTGACAGGATGCTGGGCTAGATGGACCTTTGGTCTTTCCCAGTATGGCACTACTTATGTACTTATGTACTTAAGATTCACATTCAGAGGGATAGCTAAAAATAAGCTTATATATTCCCAGGAATCAATTTACAATTTAGAGTATATTATAAATACAGAGGAGGAACCAATTTATAAACAGGAGACAAGTAGGAGCATTTCTTAAAACATTTTAGTAAAATTCAAAAATCAAGGATATAATAACAATTTTTATTAATGCAATAAATGCATAAATTGACCAGTATGATATGTTCATATAGACCAGTATGATAAATGGAACAGCTTGTAAGCCTACATTGTAAATTGAATTCTAAACAAAGAGTAGCAAGGATAACACAGGACCACAGAAAAACCCATCTAGTTATTAAAAATCTGAAACACGTAATGAATTCCTGTATCATATACTGAGTTCAAAGCTTTTGTAAAAATGAACTTAAGAGAAAATAAGAACTACAAGGGTTAATCTCTGTTATTCGGTCCTAAGGAAATCACGAAATAACGGTGTTTCCTGTGTCAAATTTGAGTTTACTGCTCACTGCAAGCATTGGATATAATGGTGACTGAAAATAGGACTATACATCAAACAACAACTGTAAGTTTAAGTTTTCGTATTAAAACTTCATGCTGGTGGAATTGGTCTTCATAGAATTAATACTTCAGGAGAGGAAAAGGAGGAAAAGAAGGTTATTACTGTATCTGCTACCAGAGATACGGTTCTCAATAAAAAGGAAATTGGCAATTGTAGCTAGTCTGATCTGAACATAGCTCTGAAATAATAGCAACTTAAATTTCTTTAGTTCTGATTTACCAGTTAATTATGTTATGCAAGGGTTAATCTCCGAACCCTATTGCATAGATTATAATGCAGGCACTGTAGTATTATGGAATCCGGAATCAAATTTAACTGCGCCATTTGGGGTCTGAGAACCAAAAATGTTGGAACTCTATACAATAATATATCTTAAAACTATAAATCTTTAAGAAGTAGGGAAGGAAGTTTGAGAGTAGTAGATAAGACGTGAAAAGAAAAAATTAAAACAGTTAATTCATTCTTACGGAACACATCCCCAATAAAGAGCTAGGAAGTGAACATCAGCACTAGTTATTTTAAACAACGTCACAAAGAAACAGTGTTTTAGATGACATATAATATAGAACCTTTTATAGTAAATATCTGGAATAATTATGCAATTTTCAAAGAACACATACACGGACGTACACCTATAAAATTAAAACTGTAAGTGGATCTCTTTTACTAAAAAGTCTGTCATATGATACCTGAATAAGAATGACAAGTATGTCTGGTATATCTGTCTTATCTAAATTTAGAATCCGGATGCGAGTACCGGAGCTAATAAAGATAAATTATCGTAAACCTTTAATCTATTTATAGCTACTATAACTAAAAAGTGCTTGCATTTCTAGTGAAAGCAATTTACCAGAAGTAAATAACAACAATCTGTTTAATATCATGTCACAAATTAAACAAACATTGCTTAAATGAAATAATATACAATCCTGGAAAAAAAACACTCCTTTGAGATTTACTACCACTGCAGTTGATAGGCAATCTCGCGGGGTAACCTTAGAGCAGTAATTTAAAACTAAAGAAATGATTCCCTAATAACTAGCTGGTTTAATTTATGCCATTTATCACAGGACACACAGGAACATACAGACATAAAATTAAAACAGTAACCTAATCCTGATACGTAGAAAACTTAAAGCTTAGAAGATGAAGCGAGATATTTCTAAATGTAGTTCAAAACCAATCATTGGAATTGTGCATGGTTAAGGAATTGTTTAGGGTTTCAAAACAAAAAATCTAAAAATAAATATTCCAGTAGCCAATTACAAGTCACAGCACACAGACAGAATAGAAAAGGAAAACCACACTCATACACATACACAGTTATTGTCCCACATACAGAGGTGTCCCTTTGTATTGAGGACAAAATCTTAATCCTAAATTTGGTAAAATAAAACATTTAAATTAGAGCTAATCCAACAGGCCATGAAAGTATACAAAGGCAAGTTCAATAGCAACACATATAATAAATGAAAATATACTCACGATTCATGCAATGTAATCTCCAGCGCAGAAAATCAATTGAGAAAGAGGACAGTTGGCGGGATCACTACGCCCTTCCGAACTCTCGGTGGCATAGGGAGGTTAACCGCAAAATAGAAAGTTTTGTTTCGGACGGAAAGTCCTTACCAGAGATCTGAATAGATGTCAGATCACCAGTATCTGGTGTTGGGTGCGGAGAGGAAGATATGATATAATGGGTAATGAACATCACCCAATATGTATAATAACCGGACCTAGTGAGCAAGTGGTCTACAAATAAGCTTCAGACCTGTAATTTGCTATAGAAAAATGAATTAGAGTAGTAATATATATATATATATTGACCAGACCTAGAACCTGATACAAGGTCAGTGGTTCAAAAGGCAGCTTCAAAGATAGCAGGGAGATCTAGAAATGATAATGTGCTAACAGGTTACAAAAACATGCAATGATTATCCTGATAGTAAAATATGCAGAGACATAACACAATCATACTCACACATCTATTAATGTGCTCCAACAAAGGGACCCAAAATAAAAATTACTAATTGGCGGAAAGCTCCACGCTTTGACCGCTAGTGACATTAAAAGGGAGAGAGACAAAAACAGCCAACAGGGATGTACCCAAAGAGTGGGTAAATAAATGAATAAATACCTTGTGTCAGCATATGTATATATCCTACTCTAAAATAAAAAACTGTCCCCCAGAGTAGGCTTCTACAACTAGGATTCTGCTCTACTAGCCGCCAAGATTCAGCTCCATTGGCCATGATTCACTCCAATGGTAGAACCCTCAAAAGAGGGGAGGCCACTACTCCTCAAAGGGTCCAGGAAGCTGCGAAACAGGTTCCCTGAACTCGGAGAACAGATACCCTATGGATTTTCGCTGGTTAGGAAGATTCTGCTCTATTCAAATGAAGATTCCGCTCAATTCAACACACCAAAATATACGTAAGGATTTAGAATCCCCAAGTTAACTTGTCCGACTTGCAACTGATGCTTTGAGCGTCCCCTTATAGCATAGCGCGTATCAGATCCAAGCAAACTCATGTCGGGGCAAAAGGTCCAACTATGGAGCAAGCACACTTCGAAAATGAAGTGGAATTTTAGCTCAATTTCTAAAAATCTATTTATACCGTCATCCACCTAAGGGGCATATATGAGTCCCACAGGTGGGTGTAAGCGATTCCTCAAACATCGGTAATAAAGCCAATTATTATAACGTGACACAGGTAGAAAAGAAAATAGTAAAAGTATAGGATATCCCAGGGGAGAACCCCTGAAGCATACTTCAAAGGTGATGAAATAAAAGAAAGTAAAAAAGAAATATTTTAAAGCAACATTAAACACACGTAAGCCCACGGGGGAAGGTATTACCACCAAGTTGCCATTAGTTGTAACATATTGGCCAGAACGAAAATATGGAAAATTCCACGTTCTTCATTCCTAGACAATATATTTTTCACTCAACAAACCACAAGAAGGAAACTCAAAAGCATTAGAACGGAACAGCTGACAGTAAGGAAGCCTGCAATGCAAGGGCAAACAGTACAAATAAATTCATTCATGCAGTTATACCTGTAATAAAAGAGGAAAACTATCTAGGAAAGATAAGGAAAGAAAAAAAGTTTTGCAGCTTGGCAACAAATCTAAATACAATAGTGAGTAGTGCTATTCTAGCATTGAAGTCTCAAAGAAAAATGACAGACTGGAAAATAGGAAGTGGGCGGGATTAATAAAAAAAAATTGACAGACAACCATAGCGAACCAATGAGTAAGCAGTTGTATAAGGCTGAGCTAAACTTAACGCTGGCAGATAGCTCAGAGAAATGGATTTAAAATACCAATCAATAAGCAGTCCATGAGATATTGCTAAAACAATCACCAGCTAAGTGTTAAATGTTAAAAGCAATCATCAAATTTGTTCATGCAATCCCGACCATGGGCTCTACCCACTTGAAAAATAGAATGTAAGGGAGAAATTGAAATCAGGCTGACAGACTGCCAATAGAACAGTGAAACAGGAAACAAGCAGCGGAAACTGTTGCCAAGCAATAATGAGCATCTTAGAAACAGTTTCTACAAGCGAGAAAAGGGGAAGTGAAAAAATGTCGCAGTAGAAATAGAGATAAGATTTAGTATCGAGAACTCCTCTTTTAAGGGGAAAGAAGCAAACTTTTAAAACTTTATAACCACATTGTGGAACACGATAAGATCTACCAAGCTGTCTCTTGCAGCATAAAAACAAAAAAACCTGTCTCTGAGTTTTAACGAAACCGGGCAACAGATTAGATTGCCAAATAAAGCATCTTAATTCTGAAAGTCTCAGAACAGTTATAGAAAGAGACTAAAAAAAAAGAAAAATAAAATTATGCTATGCAGCTAAAATTAAACCGGGAAGTGCAGCTAAAGTGACTACGGGGAACAGAGACGGAATACAGACCGGGACTTCTCAAGTGGAGATTTATAATATCATGAAAGTTTCAGACGGGGGTTTCTAAAGCAGGCAGGCATAGAAATAAATGTGGTTTATCCAGTATAAAGCTGTATGACAGGAAGGAAAAGGGGGGGGGGGGGGGAGAGTGCCCATAGAGCCTGGCAGTAAGAGAAAAAAATAAGGTAGCAAGACTTACTACGCAGTTTTAAATGTGAAGCAGGAAATGCCAACGTACAGCTAGAAAGCCGGCAAAGAATTGTAAGATTTAAACTATAAATCTTTCACAAAGACACATCAGGACAGTTTCTAACAGAGATGGGGAGAAATCAATATTAGTGTAAGTGGCCAGAAAGAGAATCAGAGAGCATGAAAGGTAGAGGTTAAGTACAGCACAGAGGAAATAAACCAGATCTCTCGGAGGGCAGGGAAGGGACACTCTCTCCGTACGAGATCTAAAGTCTGTGTTACAGAGAAAAAGAGAAAAGCAGAAGTGTAGAGGCAGGAAAGGAGGTGGGGGCTCAGTGGGGATTCAATTGGAAGATAAAACAACAGAATTTTAGTCAAGAGCTATAAGTAACCCCCACTTTGACAAAAATTCTGGTCGCTTGTTTAAATCGAACGTGGGGTCACCAATGTTGAGAATTGGGGGGTCCCTAGCCCCCCCCCAAGAAGGCTAGAGTGACCTTAAATCTGACTCCATCTCTAAATAGCACTAGTACTGGGGTAATCAGGGAGTTGTGCAGTTCTAAAAGGAATTGCCACTGAGAGAGACGTTAGATCTAAGGGACCCGCATTAGTCCGCCTCTCAGCACTGGCAAGGAATAGATACCAGCCTTATGACAAACTGGATTTAGGTTACAAGTTATACAATGCCGCGAATGATAGCCTGATATAGCAAAAGCATTTATACTTACAGCCTTTGAACATTAAGTGAAGCACACAAATCATCATTTGGAATGAGGAGTTTTTTTGCCAAGGTATAAGTCAAATCAGTGATTGACAACAGGCACGTACAATCAATTAATTATAGGAATATAATAAGCTGCAAACAGGTGTTAATTATTTGCTAATCTTTTATAATTTCTTTTACCAATTAGAGGTTTTACAAGGGAAAGCAATTAGGTAATTTGTCAATTCTGCTGGACACATTGGTTTCCCTTGGAGAGAGAGTGGCAACCCTTTTCTCTCTCTAGCTTAAACCAGGAAAAACCATGATTTTTATAGGTGCCCTCAGGATATGGGTAATATGACAGTAGATATACCTGATTGGATCTATGCTAATGTCATGGTTGTCACTGATTGGCTCATGCTAATGAGTAGCTTCTATCTTGCTACGCCTTTCCTTTCTCACACCAGCTGACCACAATCCTGCTCACAGGAAAGTCTCCCTCCTCTCTTGAACAGCTAGTTCCCTATTTTCTTTGCACCTGGCATGACTCACTCATTTCTCAACTTGATTTTCTAACTTACATTAGAGAAAATTCCACTTTGTAACAGATACGGCTTCCATTTTGTGTTGAAATCCTCCATTTTGTTTCCATATCTATTAACTTTTCCTAATTTAGCTTATTTAGGCCTCAATCCGGGCTACAAACTAGGCCATACTTTTCCATTAAGCTCCCAGTTATGTCAGCCATCAGATTTCTGACTCAGCCAAGGTCTGTAACAGCCTGAGCTCTATGACTGGGCCCACCACCATTCCGGTGGGGGGTCTCTGGCTGTACCATAATTATACAACGCCCAAATAGACACCCAACAAATCTCTTCCAGAGATAAGGCTTCCGCCTCCGCCCACGAAGCCACCTGTGCCTGAGTAGAATGCGCCTTCAGGGCCACTGGAGACGCCCGCCCTTGTACCAGATACGTGAGCAACGGAAGCCTTAAAAGCTGCCTCACCTCTTTTTGATCCCGACAAGAGCACAAAGAGATGATCCGAGCGTCGAAACTTGTTAGAGATCACAAGTACTGAAACAAGGTTCTCCGCACGTCCAGTAAAAGTAGCGAGGCAAACGCTCCCGGATAATCCTCTCTTCAAAAAGACGTAAGATAAACCGCCCGATTGACATGGAAAGCCAAAACCACTTTAGGTAGAAACGACGGCACCATCTGGATCGACACCCCTGCTTCAGAAAACTGCAAAAAAGAATCTCTGGAAGACAACCTGAATTTCATCAATCCTCCTAGCCGAAGCAATGGCCACCAAAAACACTGTCTTAAGTGTTAGATCCTTCTCAGAAACCTTATTCAACGGCTCAAACAGAGGGGCCTGGAGGGCTCGCAGTACCACATTCAAATGCTACGCTGGGCAAGGCTGCCGCAGAGGAGGCTGAAGCCGAAAAGCCCCGCGTAGGAAACGAACCACATCAGAACGAGCTGCTAAAGAGGAACCGTCCAGTTTGCCCCTAAAACAAGCTAGCACGGCCACCTGCACTCGAAGGGAATTATATGCCGATCCCTTTTGAGGACTATCCTGAAGGAACTCCAGAATAACTGGAATGTCCGCCCAAAAAGGCGATTCAGCACGCAAAGCACACCACGTTGCGAACGCTTCCCATACTTGCGCGTACGCTGCTGAAGTAGACTGCTTCTGTGCCCCCAAAAGAGTGGCAATGACTGGTCCTGAAAATCCCTTCTTCCTCAGCTGACGCCTCTCAGTAGCCAGGCCGTAAGACCAAAGCAGGAGGGATTTTCCATCTGAACTGGCCCTTGATGCAGCAGATCGGGAGTCACCGGAAGTCGCAATGGTGGCTCTGAGAGTGCTCGAACGAGATCCGCATACCACCGCCGTCGGGGCCAGTCTGGAGCCCCTAGAACGACTGGCCCCCGATGCCACCCTATGTGGCAAAGAACTCTCCCTATCAGAGGCCACAGAGGAAAAACATACAGCAGCTGCTGTTCCGGCCATGGCTGGAGAAGAGCATCCAATCCTGCGGATCCTGGCTGCCGTTTGCGACTGAAGAACTGGGGAACTTTGGCATTGCAAGCCATGGCCATGAGATCCATTACTGGTCTTCCCCAATGTTGACAGATCAGCCGAAAAGCCGAGTCCGACAGCGTCCATTCCGCTGCATCCAAAAGAGTCCGGCTGAGAAAATCCGCTTGAACATTGTCTTGACCCACAATGTGCGCTGCCGACAGACTCTGAACATGCGCTTCCGCCCATACTAGAAGACGAGATGCTTCCACTGCCAAGGGAAGACTGCGAGTGCTCCCCTGCCGATTCATGTAGGCCACCCTCGTGGTGTTGTCCAAGAATACACGAACCGCCTGCCCCTGCAGAAGATCCAGAAAACTTTGCAGCGCATTCACGACTGCTCGTAACTCCACACGATTTATCGGCCAAGTCGCTTCGAGAGGGGTCCACGATCCCTGGGCTACTCGATGAAGACAATGGGCTCCCCAGCCCGCAAGGCTGGCATCCATCACGACTACCACCCAATTGGGAGCTGCCAGAGAAAGCGAATGCTACATACCTGTAGAAGGTATTCTCCGAGGACAGCAGGCTGATTGTTCTCACTGATGGGTTGACGTCCTCGGCAGCCCCCTCCATCGGAAAGTTTACTAGCAAAGGCCTTTGCTAGTCCTCGCGCGCCCATGCGCACCGCGCATGCGCGGCCGTCTTCCCGCCCGAAACCGGCTCGAGCCGGCCAGTCCAGTATGTAGCAAGACAATACACTTCAAGGGAAGACACAACTCCAAAGGGGAGGCGGGCGGGTTTGTGAGAACAATCAGCTTGCTGTCCTCGGAGAATACCTTCTACAGGTATGTAGCATTCGCTTTCTCCGAGGACAAGCAGGCTGCTTGTTCTCACTGATGGGGTATCCCTAGCCCCCAGGCTCACTCAAAACAACAACCATGGTCAATTGGGCCTCGCAACGGCGAGGACAAACTGAGATTGACCTAAAAAATTTACCAACTAACTGAGAGTGCAGCCTGGAACAGAACAAACAGGGCCCTCGGGGGGTGGAGTTGGATCCTAAAGCCCAAACAGGTTCTGAAGAACTGACTGCCCGAACCGACTGTCGCGTCGGGTATCCTGCTGCAGGCAGTAATGAGATGTGAATGTGTGGACAGATGACCACGTCGCAGCTTTGCAAATTTCTTCAATAGAGGCTGACTTCAAGTGGGCTACCGACGCAGCCATGGCTCTAACATTATGAGCTGTGACATGACCCTCAAGAGCCAGCCCCGCCTGGGCGTAAGTGAAGGAAATGCAATCTGCTAGCCAATTGGATATGGTGCGTTTCCCTACAGCCACTCCCCTCCTATTGGGATCAAAAGAAACAAACAATTGGGCGGACTGTCTGTGGGGCTGTGTCCGCTCCAGGTAGAAGGCCAATGCTCTCTTGCAGTCCAATGTGTGCAGCTGACGTTCAGCAGGGCAGGAATGAGGACGGGGAAAGAATGTTGGCAAGACAATTGACTGGTTCAGATGGAACTCCGACACGACCTTTGGCAGGAACTTAGGGTGAGTGTGGAGGACTACTCTGTTATGATGAAATTTGGTGTAAGGAGCCTGGGCTACCAGGGCCTGAAGCTCACTGACTCTACGAGCTGAAGTAACTGCCACCAAGAAAATGACCTTCCAAGTCAAGTACTTCAGATGGCAGGAATTCAGTGGCTCGAAAGGAGGTTTCATCAGCTGGGTGAGAACGACATTGAGATCCCATGACACTGTAGGAGGCTTGACAGGGGGCTTTGACAAAAGCAAGCCTCTCATGAAGCGAACAACTAAAGGCTGTCCTGAGATCGGCTTACCTTCCACATGATAATGGTAAGCACTGATTGCACTAAGGTGAACCCTTACAGAGTTGGTCTTGAGACCAGACTCAGACAAGTGCAGAAGGTATTCAAGCAGGGTCTGTGTAGGACAAGAGCGAGGATCTAGGGCCTTGCTGTCACACCAGACGGCAAACCTCCTCCAATGGAAGAAGTAACTTCTCTTAGTGGAATCTTTCCTGGAAGCAAGCAAGATGCAGGAGACACCCTCTGACAGACCCAAAGAGGCAAAGTCTACGCCCTCAACATCCAGGCCGTAAGAGCCAGCGACTGGAGGCTGGGATGCAGAAGTGCCCCTTCGTCCTGTGTGATGAGGGTCGGAAAACACTCCAATCTCCACGGTTCTTCGGAGGACAACTCCAGAAGAAGAGGGAACCAGATCTGACGCGGCCAAAAAGGAGCAATCAGAATCATGGTGCCTTGGTCTTGCTTGAGTTTCAACAAAGTCTTCCCCACCAGAGGTATGGGAGGATAAGCATACAGCAGACCCTCCCCCCAGTCCAGGAGGAAGGCATCCGATGCCAGTCTGCCGTGGGCCTGAAGCCTGGAACAGAACTGAGGGACTTTGTGGTTCACTCGAGATGCGAAGAGATCTACCAAGGGGGTGCCCCACACCTGGAAGATCTGTCGTACCACACGGGAATTGAGCGACCACTCGTGAGGTTGCATAATCCTGCTCAACCTGTCGGCCAGACTGTTGTTTATGCCTGCCAGATATGTGGCTTGGAGCACCATGTCGTGACGGCGAGCCCAGAGCCACATGCTGACGGCTTCCTGACACAGGGGGCGAGATCCGGTGCCCCCCTGCTTGTTGACATAGTACATGGCATCCTGGTTGTCTGTCTGAATTTGGATAATTTGGTGGGACAGCCGATCTCTGAAAGCCTTCAGAGCGTTCCAGATCGCTCGTAACTCCAGAAGATTGATCTGCAGATCGCGTTCCTGGAGGGACCAGCTTCCTTGGGTGTGAAGCCCATCGACATGAGCTCCCCATCCCAGGAGGGACGCATCCGTGGTCAGCACCTTTTGTGGCTGCGGAATTTGGAAGGGACGTCCCAGAGTCAAATTGGAGCAAATCGTCCACCAATATAGGGATTTGAGAAAACTCGTGGACAGGTGGATCACGTCCTCTAGACCCCCAGCGGCCTGATACCACTGGGAGGCTAGGGTCCATTGAGCAGATCTCATGTGAAGGCGGGCCATGGGAGTCACATGCACTGTGGAGGCCATGTGGCCCAGCAATCTCAACATCTGCCGAGCTGTGATCTGCTGGGACGCTCGCACCCGCGAGACGAGGGACAACAAGTTGTTGGCCCTCGTCTCTGGGAGATAGGCGCGAGCCGTCCGAGAATCCAGCAGAGCTCCTATGAATTCGAGTCTCTGCATTGGGAGAAGATGGGACTTTGGATAATTTATCACAAACCCCAGTAGCTCCAGTAGGCGAATAGTCATCTGCATGGACTGCAGGGCTCCTGCCTCGGATGTGTTCTTCACCAGCCAATCGTCGAGATATGGGAACACATGCACCCCCAGCCTGCGAAGTGCCGCTGCTACCACAGCTAGGCACTTTGTGAACACCCTGGGCGCAGAGGCGAGCCCAAAGGGTAGCACACAGTACTGGAAGTGGCGTGTGCCCAGCTGAAATCGCAGATACTGTCTGTGAGCTGGCAGTATCGGGATGTGAGTGTAGGCATCCTTCAAGTCCAGAGAGCATAGCCAATCGTTTTGCTGAATCATGGGGAGGAGGGTGCCCAGGGAAAGCATCCTGAACTTTTCTTTGACCAGATATTTGTTCAGGGCCCTTAGGTCTAGGATGGGACGCATCCCCCCTGTTTTCTTTTCCACAAGGAAGTACCTGGAATAGAATCCCAGCCCTTCCTGCCCGGATGGCACGGGCTCGACCGCATTGGCGCTGAGAAGGGCGGAGAGTTCCTCTGCAAGTACCTGCTTGTGCTGGAAGCTGTAAGACTGAGCTCCCGGTGGACAATTTGGAGGTGTTGAGGCCAAATTGAGGGTGTATCCTTGCCGGACTATTTGCAGAACCCACTGATCGGAGGTTATGAGAGGCCACCTTTGGTGAAAAGCTATCAACCTCCCCCCGACCGGCAGGTCGCCCGGCACTGACACTGGGATGTCGGCTATGCTCTGCTGGAGCCAGTCAAAAGCTCGCCCCTTGCTTTTGCTGGGGAGCCGCGGGGCCTTGCTGAGGCGCACGCTGCTGACGAGAGCGAGCGCGCTGGGGCTTAGCCTGGGCCGCAGGCTGTCGGGAAGGAGGATTGTACCTACGCTTACCAGAAGCATAGGGACCAGTCTTCCTTCCCCCGAAAAATCTTCTACCTGTAGAGGTAGATGCTGAAGGCTGCCGGCGGGAGAACTTGTCGAATGCGGTGTCCCGCTGGTGGAGAGACTCTACCACCTGCTCGACTTTTTCCCCAAAAATGTTGTCCGCACGGCAAGGCGAGTCCGCAATCTGCTGCTGGAGTCTATTCTCCAGGTCGGCGGCACGCAGCCATGAGAGCCTGCGCATCACCACACCTTGAGCAGCGGCCCTGGACGCAACATCAAAAGTGTCATAAACTCCTCTGGCCAGGAATTTTCTGCACGCCTTCAGCTGCCTGACCACCTCCTGAAAAGGCTTGGCTTGCTCAGGGGGAAGAGCATCAACCAAGCCCGCCAACTGCCGCACATTGTTCCGCATGTGTATGCTCGTGTAGAGCTGGTAAGACTGGATCTTGGCCACGAGCATAGAAGAATGGTAGGCCTTCCTCCCAAAGGAGTCTAAGGTTCTAGGGTCTTTGCCCGGGGGCGCCGAAGCATGCTCCCTAGAACTCTTAGCTTTCTTTAGGGCCAAATCCACAACTCCAGAGTCATGAGGCAACTGAGTGCGCATCAGCTCTGGGTCCCCATGGATCCGGTACTGGGACTCGATCTTCTTGGGAATGTGGGGATTACTTAATGGCTTGGTCCAGTTCGCAAGCAATGTCTTTTTCAGGACATGGTGCAAGGGAACAGTGGACGCTTCCTTAGGTGGAGAAGGATAGTCCAGGAGCTCAAACATTTCAGCCCTGGGCTCGTCCTCCACAACCACCGGGAAGGGGATGGCCGTAGACATCTCCCGGACAAAGGAAGCGAAAGACAGACTCTCAGGAGGAGAAAGCTGCCTTTCAGGAGAGGGAGTGGGATCAGAAGGAAGACCCTCAGACTCCTCGTCAGAGAAATATCTGGGGTCTTCTTCGTCCTCCCACGAGGCCTCACCCTCGGTGTCAGACACAAGTTCACGGACCTGTGTCTGCAACCTCGCCCGGCTCGACTCCGTGGAGCCACGTCCACGATGGGGGCGTCGAGAGGTAGACTCCCTCGCCCGCATCGGCGAAGCTCCCTCCGCCGACGTAGTCGGGGAGCCTTCCTGGGAGGTGGCCGCGGTCGGCACCGCACGCGGTACCGACGTCGGGGACCTCAACCTGGGCGATGGACCAGCCGGCGCCACGCTCGACGGTACCGGAGGCGCAAGCACCGCCGGTACTGGAGGGGTAGGGCGCAACAGCTCTCCCAGAATCTCTGGGAGAACGGCCCGGAGGCTCTCGTTCAGAGTGGCTGCAGAAAAAGGCTGAGAGGTCGATGCAGGCGTCGACGTCAGAACCTGTTCCGGGCGAGGAGGCTGTTCCGGGCTGTCCAGAGTGGAGCGCATCGACACCTCCTGAACAGAGGATGAGCGGTCCTCTCGGTGCCGATGCCTGCTGGGTGCCGAATCCCTCGGCGACCCAGAGCTCTCGGTGCCGACACGGGGAGGAGACCGGTGTCGATGCTTCTTCGACTTCTTCCGAAGCATGTCACCGGAGCTCCCCGGCACCGACGAGGAGGACGTAGAATCCATCCGTCGCTTCCTCGGGGCCGAGACCGAAGAGGGTCGATCCCGGGGGGCTGTACCGCAGGAGCCCTCAGGGTAGGAGGAGACCCACCCGAAGGCTCACCGCCACCAGCAGGGGAATGGACAGCCCTCACCTGCACTCCTGACGATGCACCTCCGTCCGACGACATCAGCAGACGAAGTCTCGGTACCACCGACGTCGATGCAGTCGCCCGATGCCTCAGCGCCGATGCAGAGGTCCGATGCCTCGATGCAGTCGATGGAGCGGCAGCCAAGGAAGATGGTCCGGACGCTGACGACGTCGATGCACTCGATGCCTCCGGTGCCGATGTCGACGAAGAGCCCGAGAACAAAACGTTCCACTGGGCTAATCTCGCTACCTGAGTCCGCCTTTGTAACAGGGAACACAGACTGCAGTTCTGAGGGCGGTGCTGGGCCCCTAGACACTGAAGACACGCAGAGTGCCTATCAGTGAGCGAGATTACCCGGGCGCACTGGGTGCACTTCTTGAAGCCGCTGGAAGGCTTCGATGTCATGGGCGGAAAAATCACGCCGGCGAAATCAAAGGCCGAAATGGCGAAAATTGAAGCACCAAAATTTAAAGGGAGAAAAATCTCGACCGAGGCCAAACTAGGCCTACCCCGACAACGAAAGAAAACTTACGGGGCAAAAGTTGAGAAAATTTACGGGAAGGGCAGAAAACCCGAAAGGATCTTCCGGAACACTTCCGGAGCGCCTCCCGAACTTTTTTAGAGAAAAACAAGGAAAAAACACGTCGAAAAAGGACGCGCGAGGTCGACTCTCTGGGGCACGAACGGCGTAACACGACCGTACCGAGCGCGGACGAAAGAAGACTGGCCGGCTCGAGCCGGTTTCGGGCGGGAAGACGGCCGCGCATGCGCGGTGCGCATGGGCGCGCGAGGACTAGCAAAGGCCTTTGCTAGTAAACTTTCCAATGGAGGGGGCTGCCGAGGACGTCAACCCATCAGTGAGAACAAGCAGCCTGCTTGTCCTCGGAGAAACACCCTTCTGCAAATTGGCTGATCAGAGCCACCATACGAGACTGTCCCTGGCCCGGCTCGACCAAGGAAGGCGTCGTTGATAATCCAGCGACGTCGGCGACCATCTGCTCAAAAGGAAATTCTGAAGAGGCCGCATGTGAGCCCTTGCCCATGGAATGACCTCCAAGGTCTCCATCATGGAACCGAGGAGCTGAACATAGTCACACACTCGGGGAGCGCAACAACTCAATAAGGTCCGTACCTAAGAAAGCAATTTGATCCTTCGCCCCTCTGGGAGAAATCCCCAGGATAAATACAGAGAACCTGTTGTTTTAATCACTATGCACTAATCACGGGAGCTCTGGAGGCACTGCAGACCGAGCACTCGCCGACAAACAGCTAAGATAAGTGTCATCAGTATAACACCTTTGTTTTCCCGGCAGGAAATGTTTAATGCTGTGAGAATTGGAAGGCAGGGAGGGCGTGTGCCATTATGTGAGACTGCTGCAGTTCCAATCCAGAGACATTTGGTTTAAAAGACACTACAGCACTACTGAGCACTACAATTTAAAAATAACAAAAAAAGGTTTTTTTAGCTGGGTTATATATTGTCTAGTCTGGTGGAATTGTTGGAAACTGTTGATTTACCCACACCAGGTTGATTTCATTGAAACCCTTACATTTCTATTGAATTTTAATTGCCAAACCTTAGACCATTCTTCTAGCTTCCTCAGATCGTTTTTCATGTTCTCCACTCCCTCCGGGGTGTCCACTCTGTTACAGATCTTAGTATCATCCGCAAATAGGCAAACTTTACCTTCTAACCCTTCGGCAAGGTCACTCACAAATATATTGAACAGAATCGGCCCCAGCACCGATCCTTGAGGCACTCTACTACTCACCTTTCCCTCCTCCGAGCGAACTCCATTCACCACCACCCTCTGGCGTCTGTCCGTCAACCAGTTCCTAATCCAGTTCACCACTTCGGGTCCTATCTTCAGCCCCTCCAGTTTATTTAAAAGCCTTCTGTGGGGAACTGTGTCAAAAGCTTTGCTGAAATCTAAGTGGATTATGTCTATAGCTTGTCCCTGATTCAATTCTCCTGTCACCCAAAGAACTCAATGAGATTCGTTTGGCACAATTTCCCTTTGGTAAAACCATGTTGTCTCGGATCTTGCAACTTGTTGGCTTCTAGGAAATTCACTATCCTTTCCTTCAGCATGGCTTCCATTACTTTTCCAATAACCGAAGTGAGGCTTACCGGCCTGTAGTTTCCAGCTTCTTCCCTATCACCACTCTTGTGAAGAGAGACCACCTCCGCCGTTCTCCAATCCCTTGGAACCTCTCCCGTCTGCAAGGATATATTAAACAAATCTTTAAGAGGACCCACCAGAATCTCTCTGAGCTCCCTCAATATCCTGGGGTGGATCCCGTCCGGTCCTATGGCTTTGTCCACCTTTAGGTTTCCTAGTTGTTCATACACACTCTCTTCCATGAACGGTGCTAAATCCACTCCACTCTCACATGTACTTTTGTCAGTCCATCTTGGTCCTTCTCCAGGATTTTCTTCTGTGAAAACAGAACAAAAGTATCTATTTAGCAAATTTGCTTTTTGTTCATCACTATCTACATAGCGGTTCGCAGTATCTTTTAGACTCACAATTCCCTTTTTAGTCATTCTCCTTTCACTAATATACCTGAAGAAATTTTTGTCACCCCTCCTTACATTTCTAGCCATTTGTTCTTCCACTTGCGCTTTCGCCAGACGTATCTCTCTCTCGGCTTCTTTCAGTTTCATCCGGTATTCCTCCCCGTGTTCCTGTTCTTGAGTTTTTGTGTATTTCTGGAACGCCAACTCTTTAGCCTTTATTTTCTCAGACACTTGTTTGGAGAACCATATCGGTTTCCTTTTTCTCTTGCTTTTATTTACTTTCCTTACATAAAGGTTCGAGGCCCTATTTATAGCTTCTTTCAGCCTGGACCACTGTCCTTCCACTTCTTGTACTTCCTCCCAGCCCATCAGCTCCTTCCTCAGGTATTCCCCCATTTTAGTAAAGTCAGCACGCTTGAAATCCAGTCTCACTAACACAGACTGCTCAATAATTACCGTGGATTCTTTTAGATTGTTTTTCAACCCTGTCTTGAACGACCAGTGCACTCGGGGTCTGTATTGTTGATTAGAAGTAATTCTGTTTAAAAATGACTGTTTAAGAGTTACCTTAAAGGATTGCTGTTCAACCCTGCTTTTGACCGATAATACACTCTGAAATCTTGTCTTTGACCGAAAGTAAATATAAAAAACAAGTTGGGATGCAGAAGATAAGACACAGCTCTAACTAATTTGGTATGCAAAGGGGAGGATGGTTCTTGCTTTCCAGCTCTAGCCTGGCCACTTGGGAGTTGGAAGGCATGTGACCATGTTCCCACAGTAAGTATTCTGTAATTTTCCTTAGCTGTAATTTTCCATAGCTCTGAACATGAGCTCAGAGCCTAATAAAAAGGGAGGGCTTGTCAAGCAGAGTTGGGGTTCATCTGTGGGCGGACGTGTCATGCAGAAGGTTTGTTCCTGGTCAATGAGGAGACTGAGCTTTCGCCGCAACAGACCTCCTGGCTGATGAGATAAGGGCCTGAGCTTCCTGACCAGTGATGTTGTATGTATAGTGTATTATTGTTTCATTGCCTGGTCTAATAACTCTGCATTGTTTAGATGTAGAGACCAGTGATGTAATGATTGTTTATACAGCTAATTATTGTGTGTATAGAGCTAATCATTGTAATGTGCTAACCATTGTATATATCTTAATCATTGTAGAAGTTAGCTCCTCTAATAAAGGTTTTCATTTACTTATTACGAATCTAAAAGAATCCACTGTAATTATTGAGCAGTCTGTGTTAGTGAGACAGGCTGTAAATCCGTAGCATTACAATGCTGAGCTGGGCTAAGCTCCATCGAGTCTCCAACAGTGGCAGATCCGAAAAAGCAGATCTGTTTCTCATCATTCATTTTCCAGTGATGAGCAATGAAACCCCCAAGTCTATTTATGGGCTTTTCCTCCAGAAACTTTCAAACCTCTTTTGAATCCCTCTATATTAGCTGCTTTGACCACATCTTCCAGCAACTGAGTCCACATTTTAATTATGCGTTGCTGGTAAATGGCAGACGATGTTTAATGTGAGCAAGTGCAAAGTGATGCATGTGGGAAAGAGGAACCCGAACTATAGCTACATAAGGTTCTGCAATAGGAGTCACCGACCAAGAAAGGGTTCTCGGCGTCGTTGTTGATGATACATTGAAATGCTCTGCTCAGTGTGTTGCGGCAGCTAAGAAAGCAAATAGAATGTTAGGTATTATTAGGAAAGGAATGTAAAACAAAAATAAAGACGTTATAATGCCTTTGTATCGGTCCATGGTGCGACCACACCTCAAATATTTTGTTAAATTCTGGACGCTGAATCTCAAAAAAGATATAGTGGAATTAGAAAAGATACAGAGAAGGGCGATGAAAATGAAAACGGATGGGACGACTTCCCTATGAGGAAAGGCTGAAGCGTCTAGGGCTCTTCAGCTTGGAGAAGAGATGGCTGAGGGGAGATATGATAGAGATCTATAAAATAATGATTGGAGTGGAACGGGTAGACGTGAATCATTTGTTTACTCTTTCCAAAAATACTAGGACTAGGGGGCAGCGATGAAGCTATAAAGTAGTAAATTTAATACGAATCTGATGTTTCTTCACTCAACGTGTAATTAAACTCTGGAATTCGTTGCCAGAGAACGTGTTTTAAAAAGGGTCTGGCCGGCTTCCTAAAGGTAAAGTCCATAGACCATTACTAAATTGGCATGGGAAAATCCACTGCTTATTTCTTGGAAAGCATCATAAAATGTATTAAGCTTTGCTGGGATCTTGCCAGGTATTTGTGACCTGGATTGGCCACTTTTAGACTGTAAGCTCCTTGGAGAGGGACTGTCCTTTATGTCAATTTATGTTAATCTGTACAGCGCTGCGTAACCCTAGTAGCGCTCTAGAAATGTTAAGTATTACGTATTTTGGAAACAGGATGCTGGGCTTGATGGACCTTTGGTCTGTCCCAGTGTGGCAATACTTATGTACAGTGGTGGAAATAAGTATTTGATCCCTTGCTGATTTTGTAAGTTTGCCCACTGACAAAGACATGAGCAGCCCATAATTGAAGGGTAGGTTATTGGTAACAGTGAGAGATAGCACATCACAAATTAAATCCGGAAAATCACATTGTGGAAAGTATATGAATTTATTTGCATTCTGCAGAGGGAAATAAGTATTTGATCCCCCACCAACCAGTAAGAGATCTGGCCCCTACAGACCAGGTAGATGCTCCAAATCAACTCGTTACCTGCATGACAGACAGCTGTCGGCAATGGTCACCTGTATGAAAGACACCTGTCCACAGACTCAGTGAATCAGTCAGACTCTAACCTCTACAAAATGGCCAAGAGCAAGGAGCTGTCTAAGGATGTCAGGGACAAGATCATACACCTGCACAAGGCTGGAATGGGCTACAAAACCATCAGTAAGACGCTGGGCGAGAAGGAGACAACTGTTGGTGCCATAGTAAGAAAATGGAAGAAGTACAAAATGACTGTCAATCGACAAAGATCTGGGGCTCCACGCAAAATCTCACCTCGTGGGGTATCCTTGATCATGAGGAAGGTTAGAAATCAGCCTACAACTACAAGGGGGGAACTTGTCAATGATCTCAAGGCAGCTGGGACCACTGTCACCACGAAAACCATTGGTAACACATTACGACATAACGGATTGCAATCCTGCAGTGCCCACAAGGTCCCCCTGCTCCGGAAGGCACATGTGACGGCCCTTCTGAAGTTTGCCAGTGAACACCTGGATGATGCCGAGAGTGATTGGGAGAAGGTGCTGTGGTCAGATGAGACAAAAATTGAGCTCTTTGGCATGAACTCAACTCGCTGTGTTTGGAGGAAGAGAAATGCTGCCTATGACCCAAAGAACACCGTCCCCACTGTCAAGCATGGAGGTGGAAATGTTATGTTTTGGGGGTGTTTCTCTGCTAAGGGCACAGGACTACTTCACCGCATCAATGGGAGAATGGATGGGGCCATGTACCGTACAATTCTGAGTGACAACCTCCTTCCCTCCGCCAGGGCCTTAAAAATGGGTCGTGGCTGGGTCTTCCAGCACGACAATGACCCAAAACATACAGCCAAGGCAACAAAGGAGTGGCTCAGGAAGAAGCACATTAGGGTCATGGAGTGGCCTAGCCAGTCACCAGACCTTAATCCCATTGAAAACTTATGGAGGGAGCTGAAGCTGCGAGTTGCCAAGCGACAGCCCAGAACTCTTAATGATTTAGAGATGATCTGCAAAGAGGAGTGGACCAAAATTCCTCCTGACATGTGTGCAAACCTCATCATCAACTACAGAAGACGTCTGACCGCTGTGCTTGCCAACAAGGGTTTTGCCACCAAGTATTAGGTCTTGTTTGCCAGAGGGATTAAATACTTATTTCCCTCTGCAGAATGCAAATAAATTCATATACTTTCCACAATGTGATTTTCCGGATGTAATTTGTGATGTGCTATCTCTCACTGTTACTAATAACCTACCCTTCAATTATGGGCTGCTCATGTCTTTGTCAGTGGGCAAACTTACAAAATCAGCAAGGGATCAAATACTTATTTCCACCACTGTACGTTCTCTTAGGCTGCTGCAGCTGGAATTATGATGTTGTGGTTGTCCGTCTCAGTAAGTGGAACAGACGTTTCAGCCAACATGCTGTGGCGTTCTTCATGGTGGCTGAAATGTCGGTTCTTACTCAAACGCGGCAAGACCCAGATAACTACAATAATAAACCTTTCAACGATTTTTCAATCTGCTGTTCTTTACTTGTTTTTCAACTGAAACCAATGACAACAACAAAGGCAGAGATAAGAAACAGACAATGCATCTAACTGTTCCTAAACCAATAAAGCTACTAGATTTGGCTCCGATAGCCCCCTACAGTATAAGATGAAACAACCACTGACCCAGCAAAGCCTCAACCTCCCCTTCCCCTCCCCAAACATAGAATCATGATGGCAGACAAGGGCCAAATGGCCCATCCAGTCTGCCTTTCCTGAGAAACCACTAACTCCTCCTTTTCCTAACAGATCCCACGTGCTTGTCCCATGCTTTCTTAAATTGACAGTCTTCGTTGCCACGACCTCCACCAGTAGGCCATTCCACGCCTCCACCACCCTTTCCATGAACGAATACTTTCGTAGATTCCTCCTAAGCCTATTTCTTTTAACTTCATTGTATGCCCCCTCATTCCAGAGTTTTCTTTTATTTGAAAAAAGCTCGCCGCCTCCTATATATCGACGACTGTCACGGTTGTGCCCAGGTTCCTTGCTCTCAGTCACCTCGCCCCCCGGTGGTTAGACCTGGTGGCTGCTGTGAACTGATGGCTTGCCGTTTCCCATGTTCCAGAAGATATGCTGGTCCGGTCCGGATCTTCCAGCCTTCCAGATTGTTTTGGGAGTTTTTTGGAACTAAGCAGTACCCGTACCTGGTGAACTCCCTTGTATGCTGCCTTTATTAATCACCTGGGAAGTTCTCTAGTTTGCCTCCCGAGAAGTCCAGGGAAGACTTAAGGGAGAGGTACTGTCACGGGAGTTTCCTTTGGTGAGAGTTAGTTGCAGTGCTGCTGTGCTATTTCCTGATTGTGGCTTTGACCCTGCTTGTCTCCTGATTTATTCTGCTGCTTGCTGCCTGCCTGGAACCCCAGTGTGTTTTCTGGAAGTGACCTGCTGTTTGCCGGCTGCTGTTTCCTGTAGTTCTGCCTTCCTGCCCTGTCCGGTAAGTCCTGCTGGCCACCTGCACCCAGGGGCTCAATTCCTGAGGAATGGCGGTCAAATGCAGGTGAAGTTTGGGCTGAATTCCTGTCCTGCTTGCTCCAGCTTGAGTTGCCTCGACTGCATTCTCCGCCTGGTAGTTACAGTTCTGGGTTTGCTGGTACGTCTGTTCTGCCTTGTCTGTGTTTGTGTGATTCTCCTGCCGCCACTTGGCAGTGGCCCAAGGGCTCATTAACCCCAAGGTTCCACAAGAAACGTGACACACTGAGGTATTTAAACATCTCTATCATATCCCCTCTCTCCCGCCTCCCTTCCAGCGTAGACATGTTGAGGTTCATAAGCCTGTCTCTCTATGTTTTATGACGGAGACCGCTTACTCCATCCTGTTTAAATCCTTCTGTAGGGGTGGTCTCCAGAATTGCATCCCTCTCCTTATGCACCCAAGCATCCTTCTGGCTTTGACTGTCACCTTTTCTACCTGTTTGGCTACCTTAAGGTCATCAGACACAATCACCCCCAAGTCCCGCCGAGTGACAAATTGTGAAAAACAAAGTATAGGATACCCTAAGAATGCCAGAGTCATAGTTATTGAAGGTTTTACAGACAGGAATCTAAACAATACTCCAATGAAAACAGAAGAATCTTAGAAACAGGCCCACCCCAGGTACTAATGTCATCTCGCCATCACTCATTATCAGTCTCACCGGCTTCCATAGTGAGACTCACCCACTGCCAGTCAGTAAGAATAACGGGAAACCCTTACCTACAGACATCAGGATCTCATAGTTGTCCTTCATCACCTCCCTCCAAAGCTCCTTCTGCCCTTCATCTAAATACTCCCACTCCTCCTGGGAGAAAGAGACAGAGACGTCCTCAAATGTCACCCGCATCTGAAACACAAACCAGAAACACAGTCAGGGACACAGGGAGGTGCTCAGAATGCATTAGATTTCAGCTCCTGCCTTTGTTTTTGGGGTTGTAACTGTGCAGATGTTTTAAAAATTCAGCTTTATCTATCTTTTTGTGTAGAATTCCTCCAGCATTAACACCCAGCTCTTCTGTTCTCCAGGACTGACTTCGCCTAAGCCGTCTCTCAGTTGTAACTGTGCAGATTTTTTTAAAATTCAGCTTTATCTATCTTTTTGTGTATTCCCCCGGCATTAAGACCCACCTCTTCTGTTCTGTTCTCCAGGCCTGACTCCGCCTAAGCCTAAGCCTAAGCCATCTCCCAGTTCAGGCTTGATTACCCCATCCCCTCAGTAATCTCAGTCTCCAACTAGTATGAACCCCTATGAAGGCTGACCCCCCTCCCACCCAGCAGTTTTCTCTTCCCCAACCTTTATTTCTTTTTTTACTCATTCCAAGAATCCTACCTCCCCATAGCCATCCCAACCACCACCACATATACAGTCTTCCCACAGCTCTAGCGGCCCTTCCCTACCCCTCTATCTTCAGTTGGAGGAGGGAGGTGGCCTCCTCTGGGATGCACTGGGCTTCACACCGCACCGATGGAAGAGGAGGGAGACCACCTTTTCGCAACCCAGACTTGTCATACAAGTGCGGGAAGATTGTCTACCCCATGATCAGAGAGAATTGACTGCTTAAATTTGCAAGCAATTGTCTCTGATCAGAGGTCCAGTAAAGCCCCCTGCTCTTCCACCACTATTTTCAGAGCGCTGTTTGGAACAGCACGGGGCTTTTGATCGTCTGCCCATTTGTGAATATTGCCAATACATATCACCAGCTGTCTCCCTCCCTCACTCCTCCCGTCCTATGGAATCCTCAAAATTCAGCCACGTTTCACCCCTGACGGCCCCAGCTTTTCCTCTTTGTCCCTCCTGCAGCACCCCCTCCTCAGCTTGCCCTTTTCATCTCCTCTCTCTCGCTCTCCTCACTCCCCAATCTCTCCTTCCACCCCTAGTATGCACCTGCCCTCTCGCTGAGGATTCTAGGTCAGTTCCCACCGGATCGTTCCCACCCACCAATTCTCATGTGGACAATTCCCACCTATAACTCATAAAATACAAAACGCATAAGGCAAGTAATCTCCCTCTCTTTTCCCCTTCCAGACATGCAGTTCATGAGGGGGGGGGGGGGACAAATGCCCCCCCACCCCCAGAACTAGGTTTCAACCTCTTTCATGTTTAATTATAAGACATAAACATCGCCACACTGGAACAGACCAAAGGTCCATCTAGCCCAGCACCCTGTCACCCAGGTCACAATCACCAGACAAAACCCATGGAGCAAAGCATTCTGTACTGCTTGTCCCAGGAACAGTGGCCCCCTCCCCATGTCCATTCAATAACATTCTATGGCCTTTTCCTTTAGGAAGCCGTCCAAACCTTTCTTAAACTCTGCTAAGATAACCGCCTTAACCACATTCTCCGGCAATGAATTTCAGAGTCGAAGTACGCGCTGAGTAAAGAAAAATTTTCTCTTATTTGTTTAAAACTTACTGCACTCTAGCCTCATTGCATGCCCCCTTGTCCTAGTATTTTTAGAAAGCGTAAACAGACGCTCCATACCTATCTTTTCCACTCCACTCACTATTTTATATACCTCTATGATATCACCTCTCAGCCGCCTTTTCTCCAAGCTGAAGAGACCCAGCCGCTTTAGCCTTTCCTCATAGGAAAGTCGTCCCATCCCCTCAATCATCTTCATCGCCCTACTCTGCACCTTTTCTAATTCCACTATATCTTTTTTGAGGTGTGGCGACCAGAAGGTAAAATTATGTATCATACCTGATCATTTTCTTTCCATTAATCATAGCTGATCAATCCATAGACTGGTGGGTTGTGTCCATCTACCAGCAGGTGGAGATAGAGAGCAATCCTTTTGCCTCCCTATATGTGGTCATGTGCTGCCGGAAACTCCTCAGTATGTCGATATCAAAGCTCCATCCGCAGGACTCAGCACTTTGAGAATTACACCCAGAAAGGGACACTCTGCCCAGCTCACCACCGCCGAAGCGGGGGAGGGGAATCAACCCAGCTCACCACCGCCAAAATGGGGGAGGGGAAACCACGCCTGCCGACGCGGGGGGCCTGGCTTATCCTGCTACCGCAACCGTGGGAGGAGCTGGCTTACCCTAACACCACCGAAGCGGGAGGGATACAAAGCTACCCTACTGCCGCACGAAGCGGGAGGGAGCGCTGGCATAATTTAGTTATCAATCCAGCCACCGTCGAAATGGGGGGAGAGGAAGCAGCAGCTCACTCTAACACAAAATCGTCTCAACTCGATGAAACTCCAATTGGAAGAACTTGAACCCGAAGTCCTTCTGAACAGGAACTGAAAACTAAACTTGAACCTGAAATAGAACCAGAACAAAAAACAATACAGATATCTGGGAGGGGCTTTGGATTGATATGCTATGATTAATGGAAAGAAAATTATCAGGTATGATACATAATTTTACCTTCCATATCATCAAGCATATCAATCCATAGACTGGTGGGATGTACCGAAGCAGTACTCACCCAGGGCGGGACATGGAAATCCCTGAATGTAACACTGAAGCTCCAAACTGGGCCTTGGCCCGAGCAGCCACATCCAAGCGGTAATGTCGTGAGAAGATATGAACAGACGCCCACGATGCCGCTCTGCATATCTCTTCCAAGGAGACGGATCTGGACTCTGCCATCGAGGCCGCCTGTGCTCTAGTAGAGTGCGCCTTCAGCCGAATAGGCGGAATCTCCCCTGCAGCCACATAAGCTGCCGCAATCGTCTCCTTGACCCAACGTGCCACAGTAGGCTTAGATGCCTGCAGACCCTTACGAGGGCCTGCAAACAGCACGAACAGGTGATCCAACTTCCGGAAAAACATTGTTCACTTCCAAGTATCTGATGATGACTCGTCTAACATCCAGACATTTGAGAGCAGGGTACTCCTCTGGGTAATCCTCCCTATGAAAGGAGGGTAGATAAAGCTGCTGATTCACATGGAAGCGAGAAACAATCTTGGGCAGGAAGGAAGGCACTGGGCGAATCGACACTCCTGCCTCAGTGAACCGCAGGAATGGCTCTCGGCACGAGAGTGCCTGGAGCTCGGAGACTCTTCTGGCTGAAGTGATAGCCACCAAAAAGACCGCTTTCAAAGTCAGGTGCTTCAGCGATGCCCTCGACAAGGGCTCAAAGGGCGGCTTCTGCAAGGCCCGCAGCACCAGGTTGAGATTCCATGTAGGCACTATCGAGTGCAGAGGAGGGCGCAGGTGATTAACTCCTTTGAGAGAGCGCACCACATCTGGATGCGAAGTCAGGGAACCACCCTCCAGACAGCCCCTGAAGCAAGCTAGAGCCGCCACCTGGACTTTCAGCGAATTGAGCGACAGGCCTTTCTCCAGACCCTCTTGCAGGAAAGCCAACACTGAAGATATTGGAGCAGTGAAGGGCGATAGAGAGCCTGCCTCGCACCACGATGCAAAAGTACGCCAGACCCTGGCATAAGAAGTAGAAGTAGAGCGCTTCCTCGCTCTCAGCATAGTGGCAATGACCTTGTCTGAGAAGCCCTTCTTCCTCAGCCGCTTCCGCTCAAGAGCCAGGCCATAAGACCAAAGGGGGAGGGATCCTCCATCACCACGGGATCCTGATGCAAGAGGCCCTGCTCCACTGGCAGCCTCAGAGGGCCGTCCACTGAGAGCCTGATTAAGTCCGCATACCAGGGACGACTGGGCCAATCCGGACCCACCAGGATCACCCGGCCCGGATGCTTTGCAACCCGGCCTAGAACTCTGCCCATCATGGGCCAGGGCGGGAACACGTAGAGAAGCTCCCGGGCCGGCCACTGCTGGAGAAGAGCATCGACTCCCAGAGATCAAGGGTCCCGTCCTCTGCTATTACGGAGTGGAGAGTCTCCATCCGGGTGTGCCGTATTTTCAAGGCCCGATTGACTCCCTTGAGGTCGAGAATAGGCCAAGCAGAACCTCCCTTCTTTGGCACCACAAAGAAAATGGAGTAACGTCCCTTGCCAAGTTGATCTACTGGCACTGGGACCACCGCGCCCAGGCAGATCAGGTTGTCCAAAGTCTGCTGCACCGCCGCTGATTTGACTGGAGACTAGCAGGGAGAGTTCACAAACCCGTCTCTCAAGGGCCGGCAGAACTCCAACTTGTAGCCGTCTCTGATGACTTCCAGAACCCAAGCGTCTGAAGTTACCCTGGTCCACTCTCCCAGAAATGAGGATAGCCGTCCTCCTATCTGCTCTGGGCCATGGACCAGGGCCCCGTCATTGGGTATGAGACCCTGGGGGAGGGCCGGAGGACGAACCTCCGGGATGGCGGTCCCTGCGAAAGGAATGCTGCTTGAGGGAGAAGTTCTGCTTGAAGGAAGAGGAGGCAAAGGAGGTCGACTTGCCCGAGCGATACAGACGGGCTTCCTGAAATCGGCCCTTGGAGAAGCCAGGGCGAGCACTGCTGGCCCGTGCCCTGACCTCCAGCAACCTCTTGCCCTTAGACGTGCCGAGCTCCGTTACGATCTTGTCCAGCTCATCCCTAAAGAGCAGCTTGCCTTTAAAAGGCAACTTGGCTAGGAGAGATTTTGAGGCATGGTCAGCCGACCAGTGCTTAAGCCAGAGCCACCGCCGGGCAGAGACTGACTGAGCCATACCTTTAGCTGAGGCTCTCAAGACATCATACAGCAAGTCTGCCAAGTAGGCCAAGCCCGACTTCAGGGCCGGCCAGTCCACCCTCAAGGAAGAATCCGAGGGGGAAGCCCGCTGCAAAACAGTCAGGCACGCCCTTGCCACATAGGAGCCGCAAACCGAGGCTTTCAAACTCAGGGCGGCCGCCTCAAAGGCCAACCTTAAGGCCGCATCCAATCTCCTGTCCTGAGCGCCGTTTTCTTAGTCACCGCAGTGATTAAAGAGTCCACTGTAGGCCAGAGAAAGGCTTCCCGTTACCCCTCAGGTAGAGGATACAGACGGGACATAGCCCTGGCTACTTTAAGGCTCGCTTCAGGGGAATCCCATTGAGCCGAAATTAAAGTCTGCATGGCTTCATGAACGTGGAAGGTTCTAGGTGGGCGCTTAGTTCCCAGCATAATGGCTGAGCCCGCTGAGGCTGAGAGAGGGCCTTCCTCCAGGGAGGAAATTTTCAAAATGCTCACGGCCTGCACTAACAGGTTGGGCAAATCCTCTGAGCGAAAAAGCCGCACTGCAGAGGGGTCATTTGCTCCATCCGAGCGAGGATCAGTCTCCTCCAAAGAATCCCCTAAGGACCTTTGGGAGAACTCAGATACGCTGCCCTCATCCACATCCGAGGAGACAGAGTCCCCTAGGGCCTGGAAATCAACCCGAGGGCGTTTGGACATAGAAGCCTCATCACCCTTATCAGACAGGGGAGCAGAGGCAGCGTTTTGCATAAGAAAAGCCTGATGCAGCAGCAAAATGAACCCAGGGGAGAAACCCCTCACCTGCACCTCTGATCCCAAGCCTCATCACCCTTATCAGACAGGGGAGCAGGGGCAGCGTTTTGCATAAGAAAAGCCTGATGCAGCAGCAAAATGAACTCAGGGGAGAAACCCCCCACCTGCCCCTCTGATCCCATTCCCACTCACCTACTTAACACTATCTCCCCCACTGTCATCCCTTTTATCCGTCATATCCTCAATCTTTCGCTTTCCACTGCGATTGTTCCTGATGCCTTCAAACATGCCATAGTCACACCGCTTCTTAAAAAACCTTCAATGGACCCTACCTGCCCCTCTAGCTATCGGCCCATCTCCCTCCTCCCTTTTCTCTCCAAGATACTTGATCGTGCTGTTCACCGCCGCTGCCTCGACTTCCTTTCATCTCAAGCTATTCTTGACCCGCTCCAATCTGGCTTTCGCTCTCTTCACTTGACTGAAACGGCGCTTGCTAAAGTCTCCAATGACCTGTTGCTGGCCAAATCCAAAGGTCTCTACTCTATTCTCATCCTCCTCGATCTATCTGCCGCTTTTGATACTGTTGATCACACCTTACTCCTTGATACATTATCCTCTCTTGGATTCCAGGGCCCTGTTCTTTCCTGGTTCTCTTCCTATCTCTCCCAACGTACTCTTAGCATATACTCTGGTGGTTCCTCCTCCACATCTATCCCGCTAACAGTCGGTGTACCCCAAGGATCTGTCCTGGGACCTCTCCTCTTCTCCATCTATACCTCTTCCCTTGGTGCTCTGATCTCATCCCATGGCTTTCAATACCACCTTTACGCTGATGATACCCAGATCTACCTCTCCGCACCGGATATCTCAGCTGAAATCCAGACAAAAGTATCAGCCTGCCTGTCTGGCATCGCTGCCTGGATGTCTCGCCGCCACCTGAAACTAAACATGACCAAAACCGAGCTTCTCATCTTTCCCCCTAAACCTGCCTCTCATCTCCCCCGTTCTCTATTTTGGTAGATAACACTCTCATCCTCCCTGTCCCGTCTGCACGCAACCTTGGAGTCATCTTCGACTCCTCTCTCTCCTTCTCTGCTCATGTTCAGCAGATTGCCAAAACCTGATGTTTCTTTCTCTATAATCTCAACAAAATTCGCCCTTTCCTTTCCAAGGACGCTACCAAAACCCTTACCCACACCCTTATCACCTCTCGCCTAGACTACTGCAACTTTCTTCTCGCTGGTCTCACGCTCAGTCATCTCTCTCCCCTTCAATCTGTCCAAAACTCTGCTGCGCGTCTTATATTCCGCCAGAGTCGCTATACTCACGTCAGCCCTCTCCTCAAGTCGCTTCACTGGCTCCCTATCCGCTTCCACATACAGTTCAAACTTCTCCTATTGACCTACAAGTGCATCCAATCCGCAGCTCCTCAGTACCTCTCCGCTCTCATCTCTCCCTACACTCCTCCCCGTGAACTCCGTTCGCTGGGTAAATATCTCCTGTCGTCCCCCTTCTCCCCCACTGCTAACTCCAGGCTCATGTAAGAGAAGGTGGTGGCATGCATCAGCTTGTATTTAAGTCCTCTGCAGCTGGGGTAATGCAGGATGAGAAATTTGCGGGATGATTTTGTGGCGTTTCTGGGAGGTAGGTCCACAAGGTTTGGCATGTAGATTGGGGCGTCTGCGTGAATGATTTTGTGTACAATGGTGCAGATCTTGAACGCAATGCGTTCCTTAAGTGGGAGCCAGTGAAGTTTCTCTCTTACGGGTTTTGCACTTTCATATTTAGTTTTTCCACATATGAGTCTGGCAGCCGTATTCTGAGCAGTTTGGAGTTTTTTGATTGTCTGTTCTTGGCACCCGGCATACAGTGCATTACAGAAGTCTAGATGACTTATTACCATTGACTGTACCAGGGTACGGAAGATGTATCTCGGGAAGAAAGGTTTTACTCTTTTGAGTTTCCACATGGTGTAGAACATCTTTTTCATCGTGTTTTTCATGTGGGTATCGAGAGTTAGGTTTCGATCAATGGTGACTCCAAGAATTTTCAAGTTTCATGAGACAGGTAGAGAACAGTATGGTGTGATTATGGTGGAGAAGTTTTTGTGTTATGTTGTGAGGTGTGTTTTTTCTGCGTTAAGTTTTAGTTGGAATACATCTGCCCAGGTGTGCATTATTTGGAGGCTTTGGTTGATTTCGTTGATTTCATTTAGATCATGTTTGAATGGGATATAAATTGTGACGTCATCTGCATAAATGTAGGAGTTGAGGTTTTGATTGGCTAGTAGTTTGGCTAGAGGTATCTTCATTAGGTTGAATAATGTTGGTGAGAGAGGGGATCCCTGGGGAACTCCACACTCAGTTATCCATGGGGGTGATCTGTCCGCGTTCGTTGATACTTGGTAAGATCTTGTGGTCAGGAATCCTTTGAACCATTTAAGAACTGTGTCTCCTATTCCGAAGTATTCTAGTATATGTATTAGTATATCATGATTAACCATGTCAAAGGCACTGGACATGTCAAATTGCAGGAGGAGGATGTTGTTACCAGTCGCAATTGCCTGTTTGAATGAGTTCATTGCGGACACTAGAACAGTTTCGGTGCTGTGATTCGACTGAAATCCTGATTGAGACTCGTGCAGAATTGAGTGTTTATTTAGGTATTCAGTGAGTTGTTTCGTCATTATGCCTTCCATGAGTTCGGTCATGAGTGGAATAGATGCAACTGGTCGATAGCTGGTTAGGTCCATTGTGCTTTTTTTAGCATCTTTCGGTAGTGGAGTGAGTAGGATATTTCCTTTATTGGAGGAAAAGAGTCGTTTGCTGCTCTAACTTCCTCGTTCCAGACCAGATCTAAGAAAGAAGCGACGATCCGGTAAAAAAAAAAAAAAAGACTAGAGAGGGTGGTGAAATGACCGGGGGGGGGGGGGGGGGGGGTTGGGGGGTGGGGAGGAGGAGGAGTCCTTGGTGGGAACTGTCCATGTGGGAACTCGTCTGATACCATGATGAGCCCCAGGGAGGTAGGGGACAAGAAATGAAATGGAACAAGGAGAGCGGTGCCACAGGAGGGCAGGTGCACACTGGGGGTGGGGGTGAGAAGGGCTCAGTGTACGAGTTCTGCAGAGTCACCATTGGCATCTGTTTTGAGAGGAAGATGCACTAAAGTCGTCGGTAATTCCCTTTCCCTACCGATTCCATAGCGAATCGGTAGGGAACGGGAATTCACTAAGGAAAGGGAATGCAAATGAGCTACTCGTTGTAGCTCCGTTGCATTCACCATTACCTTGGTCCCATTCGGTTATGCTCCTCTTCTTGGGTCTCTTCAGCCAATCAAAGCGCATCTAGCGAAAAGACGTCCCTCACAAGCGCAGGCAGAGTACGTCCATAAAGGACGCCCCTCACGTGCGCTCGCTGCTTTTTTTTTTCCTTTTTTACCTTTTTTAGGGCTCTTTTCCTTTCCGATTCCCTCACAGGAGCCCTAACGAGAGGTGCATTCCGTTTTCGTTGCCTGCTACCGTGACAGGAAAAATGCCCTTGGTGCATGCCCCGGTAAACTACTTGCATTTTAAACTGCCTGGAACCAGTTTAAAACGCAAGTTGTGGGCTCGTTAGGTTTTGTGCATCTGGCTATTCTTCAATACTGTTAGGTGTGTTTTTTGCATGGAGTTGATGGAGACCTTTATATGCCTGTTTTTTGGCTGAGCTCTGTGGTTTATAATTGCCAGGGTTTTTTTTTTAGCACATATTTTTACTTTTTTTTTTTTTTTGTTACATTTGTACCCTGCGCTTTCCCACTCATGGTAGGCTCAATGCGGCTTACATGGGGCAATGGAGGGTTAAGTGACTTGCCCAGAGTCACAAGAGCTGCCTGTGCCTGAAGTGGGAATTGAACTCAGTTCCCCAGGACCAAAGTCCACCACCCTAACCACTAGGCCACTCCATTTGTAGCTGTGTTAGTACAATTTATATATTTATGATTTATATTATACATTTTTCTGTATTCATTGACGAAGACCCTGGTAGTGTGAAACATGTCCCTGTCAAGCTTTTAACTATTTATGTATTTAATATTTTATGCGTAGTGAATACATTTTGGATAGTTTTATTTTTAACCTCTACGATCTGCTGTCTTGTCTTTTATTTATAACATACTGTAAGATAAGCATTCCCATGCTGCAATAGATCAGAGGTCCATCAAGCCCAGCATCCCGTTTCCAACAGTGGCCAATCCAGGTCACAAATACCTGGCAAGATCCCAGCAAAGCTTAATACATTCTATGATGCTTATCCCAGAAATAAGCAGTGGATTTTCCCAAGCCAATTTAATAATGGTCTATGGACTTTTCCTTTAGGAAGCCGGCCAGACCCTTTTTAAACCCCGCTAAGTTAACCGCCTTTACCACATTCTCTGGCAATGAATTCCAGAGTTTAATTAACCATTATACCTCCATTCAGGATATCTAGACTGCCCCAACTTTACATTTGTCCTTTAGATTGTAAGCTCCTTTGAGCAGGGACTATCCTTCTTTGTTAAACTGTACAGCGCTGCGTAACCCTAGTAGCGCTTTAGAAATGTTAAGTAGTAGTAGTAATTACACCTGGCAAGATCCCAAAACAGTAAAACAGAGCGATGCCCCATAGTCCTTGGATTTTTGGAAAGAATAAACAAGTGATTCATTTCTGTTCCACAAAAAAAAACAAACTGCATAAAAGGGAAGGGGACAAGATTTCATATGCGACCTTTCTGTGGTTACAATCAAAGCAGTTTACATATTAAATAAAGGAGGAATCAGGAAGAAAAGCTGCAGGGAATAAAGAGCCCCAGGAATGGATTGTGCAGTGCCACTGAGGGGAGGAGAATGAGGAAGAAGAGCCTGAGGGAATAAAGAGCCCCAGGAATGGATTGAGCAGTGCCAGTGAGGGGAGGAGAATGAGGAAGAAGAGCCTGAGGGAATAAAGAGCCCCAGGAATGGATTGAGCAGTGCCAGTGAGGGGAGGAGAATGAGGAAGAAGAGCCTGAGGGAATAAAGAGCCCCAGGAATGGATTGTGCAGTGCCACTGAGGGGAGGAGAATGAGGAAGAAGAGCCTGAGGGAATAAAGAGCCCCAGGAATGGATTGAGCAGTGCCAGTGAGGGGAGGAGAATGAGGAAGAAGAGCCTGAGGGAATAAAGAGCCCCAGGAATGGATTGAGCAGTGCCAGTGAGGGGAGGAGAATGAGGAAGAAGAGCCTGAGGGAATAAAGAGCCCCAGGAATGGATTGTGCAGTGCCAGTGAGGGGAGGAGAATGAGGAAGAAGAGCCTGAGGGAATAAAGAGCCCCAGGAATGGATTGAGCAGTGCCAGTGAGGGGAGGAGAATGAGGAAGAAGAGTCTGAGGGAATAAAGAGCCCCAGGAATGGATTGAGCAGTGCCAGTGAGGGGAGGAGAATGAGGAAGAAGAGCCTGAGGGAATAAAGAGCCCCAGGAATGGATTGAGCAGTGCCAGTGAGGGGAGGAGAATGAGGAAGAAGAGCCTGAGGGAATAAAGAGCCCCAGGAATGGATTGAGCAGTGCCAGTGAGGGGAGGAGAATGAGGAAGAAGAGCCTGAGGGAATAAAGAGCCCCAGGAATGGATTGTGCAGTGCCAGTGAGGGGAGGAGAATGAGGAAGAAGAGCCTGAGGGAATAAAGAGCCCCAGGAATGGATTGAGCAGTGCCAGTGAGGGGAGGAGAATGAGGAAGAAGAGCCTGAGGGAATAAAGAGCCCCAGGAATGGATTGAGCAGTGCCAGTGAGGGGAGGAGAATGAGGAAGAAGAGCCTGAGGGAATAAAGAGCCCCAGGAATGGATTGAGCAGTGCCAGTGAGGGGAGGAGAATGAGAAAGAAGAGCCTGAGGGAATAAAGAGCCCCAGGAATGGATTGAGCAGTGCCAGTGAGGGGAGGAGAATGAGGAAGAAGAGCCTGAGGGAATAAAGAGCCCCAGGAATGGATTGAGCAGTGCCAGTGAGGGGAGGAGAATGAGGAAGAAGAGCCTGAGGGAATAAAGAGCCCCAGGAATGGATTGAGCAGTGCCAGTGAGGGGAGGAGAATGAGAAAGAAGAGCCTGAGGGAATAAAGAGCCCCAGGAAGGGATTGAGCAGTGCCAGTGAGGGGAGGAGAATGAGGAAGAAGAGCCTGAGGGAATAAAGAGCCCCAGGAAGGGATTGAGCAGTGCCAGTGAGGGGAGGAGAATGAGGAAGAAGAGCCTGAGGGAATAAAGAGCCCCAGGAAGGGATTGAGCAGTGCCAGTGAGGGGAGGAGAATGAGGAAGAAGAGCCTGAGGGAATAAAGAGCCCCAGGAATGGATTGAGCAGTGCCAGTGAGGGGAGGAGAATGAGGAAGAAGAGCCCCAGGAATGGACTGAGCAGTGCCAGTGAGGGGAGGAGAATGAGGAAGAAGAGCCTGAGGGAATAAAGAGCCCCAGGAATGGATTGTGCAGTGCCAGTGAGGGGAGGAGAATGAGGAAGAAGAGCCTGAGGGAATAGAGAGCCCCAGGAATGGATTGAGCAGTGCCAGTGAGGGGAGGAGAATGAGGAAGAAGAGCCTGAGGGAATAAAGAGCCCCAGGAATGGATTGAGCAGTGCCAGTGAGGGGAGGAGAATGAGGAAGAAGAGCCTGAGGGAATAAAGAGCCCCAGGAATGGATTGAGCAGTGCCAGTGAGGGGAGGAGAATGAGGAAGAAGAGCCTGAGGGAATAGAGAGCCCCAGGAATGGATTGAGCAGTGCCAGTGAGGGGAGGAGAATGAGGAAGAAGAGCCTGAGGGAATAAAGAGCCCCAGGAATGGATTGAGCAGTGCCAGTGAGGGGAGGAGAATGAGGAAGAAGAGCCCCAGGAATGGACTGAGCAGTGCCAGTGAGGGGAGGAGAATGAGGAAGAAGAGCCTGAGGGAATAAAGAGCCCCAGGAATGGATTGTGCAGTGCCAGTGAGGGGAGGAGAATGAGGAAGAAGAGCCTGAGGGAATAAAGAGCCCCAGGAATGGATTGAGCAGTGCCCGTGAGAGGAGGAGAATGAGGAAGAAGAGCCTGAGGGAATAAAGAGCCCCAGGAATGGATTGAGCAGTGCCAGTGAGGGGAGGAGAATGAGGAAGAAGAGCCTGAGGGAATAAAGAGCCCCAGGAATGGATTGAGCAGTGCCAGTGAGGGGAGGAGAATGAGGAAGAAGAGCCTGAGGGAATAAAGAGCCCCAGGAATGGATTGAGCAGTGCCAGTGAGGGGAGGAGAATGAGAAAGAAGAGCCTGAGGGAATAAAGAGCCCCAGGAATGGATTGTGTAGTGCCAGTGAGGGGAGGAGAATGAGGAAGAAGAGCCTGAGGGAATAAAGAGCCCCAGGAATGGATTGAGCAGTGCCAGTGAGGGGAGGAGAATGAGGAAGAAGAGCCTGAGGGAATAAAGAGCCCCAGGAATGGATTGTGCAGTGCCAGGCTCACTTGTGTGTGAGTGGCATTGCCTGGCACTGCATCCCCTGCTGCCACCTCCTATCTGCTCAGCACAAACCCCAAGAACCCCAGGAGAAGAATGAGGAAGAAGAGCCTGAGGGGCTACAGGGAATGGATTGAGCAGTGCCAGGCTCATTTCTTCTTGTGTGTGTGTGGCATTGCCTGGCACTGCATCCCCTGCTGCCCACCTCCTGCCAGTCTCCTACCTGCTCCATCCTCCTGCCCTTCTCCAGCTCCAGTCCAGGTTCCTCTGTGAATGTCTCCTGGGCTGCAGGGATGGGTTTCTCTGGATGCCAGTGATCAGCTTCTTTAGCACTTGCTTCTGAAACAGGAAGTCTGTGCATTGAACAAAGGAAACGAGACTGAGACACCTCCCTCCAGCCCTGTGAAGGGTTTGCAAATGAGACTGGGACTGGGCTAATGCTGTGTTATTTAATGATTCATTTACAGGATCAAGGAGGAGTCAGAAGAGGCTAGTGAACTGGGCTGCACATTTTCACCCCTGACTGGCAGAAGAAGAAAACTCAGTTTGTGTAGGACAGAGTGGGTCTGTCACATCGCACTCTGGGAGCTGTAGTCCTTCCTGGAAAGGCTTACTGTGTGACAGTGTCGTAGTACATTATGGGAGCTGTAGTCCTTCCTAGAAGTCATTACTGTGTGGGAGTTTCACAGTGCAGTCTGGGAGCTGTAGTCCCTCCTAGAAGGGTCATAATGCATTCTGGCAGCTGTACTCCTTCCTAGGAGGGTTACTGTGAGGGAGGGCCAAAGTGCACTCTGGGAGCTGTAGTCCTTCCTAGAAAGGCTTACTGTGCAAGAGTGTCATAGTGCATTCTGGGAGTTGTAGTCCTTCCTAGGATGCATTACTATGAGGGACAGACCCAGTGCACTCTGAGAGATGTACTCATTCCTCAGAGGGATTACTGTGTGGAAGGGTCAGAGTGCACTCTGGGAGCTGTAGTCCTTCCTAGAAAGGATTACTGTGCAAGAGTATCATAGTGCATTCTGGGAGCTGTAGTCCTTCCTACGAGGGTTTAATGTGTGGGAGTGTCACAGTGCAGTCTCGGAGCTGTAGTCCTTCCTAGAAGGGTCATAGTGGACTCTGGGAGCTGTAGTCCTTACTAGGCGGGATTACTGTGTGGGAGGTTCAAGTGCACTCTGGGAGCTGTAGTCCTTCCTAGGAGAGATAACTCTGTGGGAGTGTCACAGTGCAGTCTGGGAGCTGTAGTCCTTCCTAGAAGGGTCATAGTGGACTCTGGGAGCTGTAGTCCTTACTAGGCGGGATTACTGTGTGGGAGGTTCAAGTGCACTCTGGGAGCTGTAGTCCTTCCTAGGACGGTTACTATGTGGGAGGGTCAGAGTGCACTCTGGGATCTGTAGTCCTTCCTAGGAGGCATTACTGTATGGGAGTGTCACAGTGCAGTCTCGGAGCTGTAGTCCTTCCTAGAAGGGTCATAGTGGACTCTGGGAGCTGTAGTCCTTCCTAGAAGGGTCACAGTGCACTCTGAGAGATGTAGTCATTTCTTCTTGTGTGTGTGTGGCATTGCCTGGCACTGCATCCTCTGCTGCCCACCTCCTGCCAGTCTCCTACCTGCTCCATCCTCCTGCTCTTCTCCAGCTCCAGTCCAGGCTCCTGTGTGAATGTCTCCTGGGCTGCAGGGATGGGTTTCTCTGGATACCAGTGATCAGCTTCTTTAGCACTTGCTTCTGAAACAGGAAGTCTGTGCATTGAACAAAGGAAGCGAGACAGAGACTGAGACCTCCCTCCAGCCCTGTGAAGGGTTTGCAAATGAGGAACAGTCCCAGTGCACTCTGAGAGATGTAGTCCATCCTACAAGGGTTTAATGTGTGGGGGGTGTCACACTGCACTCTGGGAGCTGTAGTCCTTCCTAGAAAGGTTTACTGTACAAGACTGTCATAGTGCATTCTGGGAGTTGTAGTCCTTACTAGGATGCATTACTATGTGGAACAGTCCCAGTGCACTCTGAGAGATGTAGTCCTTCCTAGGAGGGATTACTGTGTGGGAGTGTTACACTGCACTCTGGGAGCTGTAGTCCTTCCTAGAAAGGTTTACTGTACAAGACTGTCATAGTGCACTCTGGGAGCCATAGTCCTTCCTAGATAGGCTTGCTGTGCAAGAGTGTCATAGTGCATTCTGGGACTTGTAGTCCTTCCTAGGATGCATTACTATGTGGGACAGACCCAGTGCACTCTGAGAGGTGTAGTCCATCCTACAAGGGTTTAATGTGTGGGGGTGTCACACTGCACTCTGGGAGCTGTAGTCCTTCCTACAAGGCATTACTGTGTGGGGGTGTCACAGTGCACTCTGGGAGCTGTAGTCCTTCCTACAAGGCATTAATGTGTGGGGGTGTCACACTGCACTCTGGGAGCTGTAGTCCTTCCTACAAGGCATTACTGTGTGGGGGTGTCACAGTGCACTCTGGGAGCTGTAGTCCTTCCTAGAAGGGTCAGAGTGCACTCTGGGAACTGTAGTCCTTCCTAGAAAGGTTTACTGTACAAGACTGTCATAGTGCATTCTGGGAGTTGTAGTCCTTACGAGGATGCATTACTATGTGGAACAGTCCCAGTGCACTCTGGGATCTGTAGTCCTTCCTACGAGGGATTACTCTGTGGAAGGGTCATAGTGGACTCTGGGAGCTATAGTCCTTCCTATGAGGGATTACTGTGTGGCTCAGAGTGCACTCTGGGAGCTGTAGTCCTTGCTAGGCGGGATTACTGTGTGGGAGTTTCAAGTGCACTCTGGGAGCTGTAGTCCTTCCTAGGAGAGATAACTCTGTGGGAGTGTCACAGTGCACTCTGGGAGCTGTAGTCCTTCCTAGAAGGGTCATAGTGGACTCTGGGAGCTGTAGTCCTTCCTAGGAGGGATTACTGTGTGGGAGGGTCACAATGTACTCTGGGAGCTGTAGTCCTTCCTAGGAGGGATTACTGTGTGGAAGTTTCAAGTGCATTTTGGGAGCTGTAGCCCTTCCTAGGAGAGACAACTCTTTGGGAGTGTCACAGTGCAGTCTGGGAGCTGCAGTCCTTCCTAGAAGGGTCATAGTGGACTCTGGGAGCTGCAGTCCTTCCTAGAAGGCATTACTGTGTAGGAGTGTCAGAGTGCACTCTGGGAGCTGTAGTCCTTCCTAGGAGGGATTACTGTGTGGGAGGGTCACAATATACTCTGGGATCTGTAGTCCTTCCTACGAGGGATTACTGTGTGGCTCAGAGTGCACTCTGGGAGCTGTAATCCTTGCTAGGCGGGATTACTGTGTGGGAGTTTCAAGTGCACTCTGGGAGCTGTAGTCCTTCCTAGGAGAGATAACTCTGTGGGAGTGTCACAGTGCAGTCTGGGAGCTGTAGTCCTTCCTAGAAGGGTCATAGTGGACTCTGGGAGCTGTAGTCCTTTCTAGGAGGGATTACTGTGTGGGAGGGTCACAATGTACTCTGGGAGCTGTGGTCCTTCCTACGAGGGATTACTGTGTGGCTCAGAGTGCACTCTGGGAGCTGTAGTCCTTGCTAGGCGGGATTACTGTGTGGGAGGTTCAAGTGCACTCTGGGAGCTGTAGTGCTTCCTAGGACGGTTACTGTGTGGGAGGTTCAAGTGCACTCTGGGAGCTGTAGTCCTTCCTAGGAGGCATTACTGTGTGGGAGGGTCAGAGTGCACTCTGGGATCTGTAGTCCTTCCTAGGAGGCATTACTGTGTGGGAGTGTCACAGTGCAGTCTCGGAGCTGTAGTCCTTCCTAGAAGGGTCATAGTGGACTCTGGGAGCTGTAGTCCTTCCTAGGAGGCATTACTGTGTGGGAGTGTCACAGTGTAGTCTGGGAGCTGTAGTCCTTCCTAGGAGAGATAACTGTGTGGGAGTGTCACAGTGCAGTCCGGGAGCTGTAGTCCTTCCCAGAAGGGTCATAGAGGACTCTGGGAGCTGTAGTCCTTCCTAGGAGGCATTACTGTGTGGGAGTGTCACAGTGCAGTCTCGGAGCTGTAGTCCTTCCTAGAAGGGTCATAGTGGACTCTGGGAGATGTAGTCCTTCCTAGGAGGCATTACTGTGTGGGAGGGTCAGAGTGCACTCTGAGAGCTGTAGTCCTTCCTAGGAGGCATTACTGTGTGGGAGGTTCAAGTGCACTCTGGGAGCTGTAGTCCTTCCTAGGACGGTTACTATGTGGGATGGTCAGAGTGCACTCTGGGATCTGTAGTCCTTCCTAGGAGGCATTACTGTGTGGGAGTGTCACAGTGCAGTCTCGGAGCTGTAGTCCTTCCTAGAAGGGTCATAGTGGACTCTGGGAGCTGTAGTCCTTCCTAGAAGGCATTACTGTGTGGGAGTGTCACAGTGCAGTCTGGGAGCTGTAGTCCTTCCTAGAAGGCATTACTGTGTAGGAGTGTCAGAGTGCACTCTGGGAGCTGTAGTCCTTCCTAGAAGGCATTACTGTGTGGGAGTGTCACAGTGCAGTCTGGGAGCTGTAGTCCTTCCTAGGAGAGACAACTCTGTGGGAGTGTCACAGTGCAGTCTGGGAGCTGCAGTCCTTCCTAGAAGGGTCATAGTGGACTCTGGGAGCTGCAGTCCTTCCTAGGAGGCATTACTGTGTGGGAGGGTCAGAGTGCACTCTGGGAGCTGTAGTTCTTCCTACGAGGGATTACTGTGTGGGAGTGTCAAAGTGCACTGGGAGCTGTAGTCCATCCTACGAGGGTTTAATGTGTGGGGGTGTCACACTGCACTCTGGGAGCTGTAGTCCTTCCTAGAAGGGTCATAGTGCACTCTGGGAGCTGTAGTCCTTCCTAGGAGGGATTACTGTGTGGGAGGGTCAGAGTGCACTCTGGGAGCTGTAGTCCTTCCTAGGAGGGATTAGTGTGTGTGAGTTTCAAGTGCATTCTGGGAGCTGTAGCCCTTCCTAGGAGAGACAACTCTGTGGGAGTGTCACAGTGCAGTCTGGGAGCTGCAGTCCTTCCTAGAAGGGTCATAGTGGACTCTGGGAGCTGCAGTCCTTCCTAGAAGGCATTACTGTGTAGGAGTGTCAGAGTGCACTCTGGGAGCTGTAGTCCTTGCTAGGCGGGATTAGGTGTTAGTAGTATATTACCTTTGTCCATTGGAAAAAATCTGTGTGGAAGCATGTAATTTAGGTAGGAGGTAAGGTCTGTTATAAAACGTTGAGGGGCAGTTTTTATTAAGTAACTAGGGCATATATCTAATTTGCAATGGAACTTGGTAAATTTGTTGATCACTTGGGTGATTGTTTTCTTCCTTCAATAAGTCAAAGTTTGTCCAGATTCGGTCAGCTGGGTATTCATCAGTGGTAGGGTCCAAACAGTTGATGAATTTTTCATAATCGTTTGAGTTAAGTGGTAGGGTGGATCGTGGCTTGATTATTTTCTCGTGGAAGTAGCTAATTCATTTGCTGATGGGGTATCTGTATTGGTTGTGGTAACCGGAGTGGAATAGCTTATGTGTATCCTTATATTCTGGCCCAATTTTGGATTTGTAATATGATCTTTTATCTTGTCTAATTGTATATTTGTATTGTCTTAGCAGTCATCTTTCCTTTTGTTCCATGTTCGTTCAAGTCTTCTCACCTGGGTTTTTCGTTTTTTCAAGTCATCATTAAACCAAGGTAGTGAACTGTGTCTACGTGATGTTCTTGTTTGTGATGGTGCTATTCTGTTGTTTGTGCCTTTTCGTGCTGCGTCCCAGAGCCCAACAGAACCAGCACTACTTCCACAGACAAATTCTCCAACTGGTATCTTAGAACCCTGGTCAGCTGGTAAAGTCTACTAAAACAATAACAACTAGAACCAAAAAGAACCAAAAGAAGCTTCTTGGGGTTAATACAGGTTTATCCTTTACCAAAATTAGGAAAAAATAGTCTTGTACAGAGCTTTTTTGAGGGGGTACTTGGGGGTACTGAGTACCGGCACCTTTTCCATTGTCTGCTAAAATTGGCCCATGGTCCTCAAGTTTTAATGAAAGATCTCAGGCTCTACCCACCAATTCCACCTTGTCCTAGATTCTGTGACTGGTTGCAGGGGGCCTGGCTATTGTGGGCTGGGTCCTTCATTGATCACCTCACTCCTGAAGGGTGGCCTAACATTTGAGTACCTTTTTTGCTAGAAAAAGCACACTCTATAGGTACAGTATACAGAAATGGAAATTCAGTGGAAAAGGTCAGGACATTCTTTCAGTCTCCCTGGCGTGGGGCCAAAAGAGATGTACGCTGACCTCTTTCCTGTCTTACAGAAAAGTTTATATAGGGTTTTTTTCCTTACAGTACAAATGAGTAAGAGGGAGGGAGGGGAGGTCCCCCCCCCCCCCAGTTAGCATCTTGCAGGTACAGTCAGGATCTCTTTGTTTATAGTATCAACAAAGAAGTACATAGCATATGTTTGCATTTCCTTAGAAGATGGATTTGTTGTCAAAATGTTTTGGATCATTATCTCTCTTCTGGTCACATTTACAGTTTTCCCACAAAAGAATCTATTTGTCAGAACTTTTGGTCTTTTGTCTCAGTATTTTCCTTATCCTTATTCTAAAGAGAGGAGGCAAGAGTTTAACTGCTCCCTTTAGAGGTGTTACATTTCTCTCCTGACAGCCCAGACCCTGTGTTTGGAGACATGTCAGAACATAGATTCTCTTGTGTTCAAAGAAATACATAATAAAAGCTATTGCTACCTGGCTCCAGAGGTCTGTTTCTCCTTTTTGTGAGATACAATATTTGATCTATTGTTCTAGACAGAACAATACAGAAAAGTCATTCTCTCTTGCCTTGAAGTGGCCCCCTACAAAAGACATGGAAAAGAACTCTGTCGCCCAAATTCCCTGAGGCCTGTCCACACTTATGGGAGGGTCGTGGGCAGACAGGTTTACAATTACCTGGCTGGTCAAGAGGGGGGTAGAGTGAATTGCTTCCAGCAATAACTGTTCTCATGATCAGAAGGGGAGAAATCTCCATCTCTCCCTGTACGTTGAATACTGGAGGCCTTCTCTGTGCCTCCTCAAACAGTGTCAAGTGTGTTTCTACATCTATTGTCCCAGTTTAGGAGATATTGAATGGAAGCTATTTGTACTGACCATACATTCGTGTAGAACTGTTGCCAGAATTGTACCGGGTCAATTTGGCCTCTTGTGTTGTAAGTTTTACGTTCATGTTTCTGGACCAGATTTTTTCTTCGCCATTGTATGGATAAGTTTAATTTAAAGTGGTCTGACCATGGTATCTCAGACCCATCTCTTTAACAAGGCATACAAAAAGATCAACCAATGTGAATATACACAGCTCCTCCACATATTTCCAGAACTGTCTGATAATATCTGCTTACTATATTACTATCACGTTATATCATTATCAAGTTACCCAAAATCCTTCTTGTTATACTATTATGTTTTTTCATTATCATGTTGTCCAAGATTCTTCTATAACACTAAATGTCTATTTTCTAACATATGCGTTGCTTGAGTGTTATGGAGGGGCATAATCGAACAGAAACGCCTATCTCCATGGGCGTTAATCTCCGAGAACGGGTCCGTAAAGGGGCGGAGCGAAGCGTAGTTTCGAAAAAAAATAGACGCCCATGTGTTATTCGCCAAGGTGTGAGCTGGGCGTTTTTGCTTTTCAGCGATAATGGAAAATGAAATCGCCCAGCTCAAAAACGAATAACTGCAAGGCATTTGTTCGTGGGAGGGGCCAGGATTCATAGTGCACTGGTCCCCCTCACATGCCAGGACACCAACCAGGCACCCTAGGGGGCACTTTTACAAAAACAAAAAAAAAGGTAAAAGACCTCCCAGGTACATAGCACCCTTCCCTTGTGTGTTGAGCCCCCCAAATCCCCCTCAAAACCCACTGCCCACAAGTCTACACCATTACTATAGCCCTATGGGGTGAAGGGGGGCACCTACATGTGGGTACAGTGGGTTTGGGGGTTGGACGACTAATAAGCATTAAGCAGCACAATTGTAACAGGTAGGGGGGGGATGGGCCTGGGTCCACCTGCCTGATGTCCACTGCACCCCCTAACAACTGCTCCAGGGACCTGCATACTGCTGCCTGGGAGGTGGGTATGACATTTGAGGGTGACAATAAAAAGTTGTGATACATCATTATTTTGTGGTGGGAGGGGGTTAGTGACCACTGGGGGAGTCAGGGAGGTCATCCCCGATTCCCTCTGGGGGTAATCTGGTCATTTAGGGCACTTTTGGGGGACTTATTCGTGAAAAAACAGGGTCCAGGAAAAGTGTCCTAAATTCTAGCTAAAAACTGTTCCATTATCGGCGAAGGGCGCCCATCTCTGTTCGCCCGATAACCACGCCCCAGTTCCGCCTTCGACACGCCTTCGATATGCCCCCGTCAACTTTGTCCGCATCCGCGACGGAGTGCAGTTGAAAGCGTCCAAATTCGGCTTTCGATTATACCGCTTTATTCTTTTTTGTGAGATTAACGCCCATCTCCCGATTTAGGTCGGAACTTGGGCGTTTTTGTCTTTCGATTATAAGCTGGATGGTCTTCTAGGTGCAAGTTTATATCTCCTAATATTAGAAGATTAGAATTAGATACACGGGCATTAGAAATGAAGTCCATGTGGATTCTCTGGTGTTTTGTGAGGTTTCTTTTATGAGTGAAGCTTTTATTACACTCACTGCAGATGAATGGTTTCACTCCTGTGTGGATTCTCTGGTGTTTTGCGAGGTATTGCTTCTGATTGAAGCTTTTATTACACTCACTGCAGATGAATGGTTTCATTCCTGTGTGGATTCTCTGGTGTTGTGTGAGGTATTGCTTCTGATTGAAGCTTTTATTACACTCACTGCAGATGAATGGTTTCACTCCTGTGTGGATTCTCTGGTGTTTTGCGAGGTATTGCTTCTGATTGAAGCTTTTATTACACTCACTGCAGATGAATGGTTTCATTCCTGTGTGGATTCTCTGGTGTTCTGTGAGGCTTGTTTTATGAGTGAAGCTTTTATTACACTCACTGCAGATGAATGGTTTCACTCCTGTGTGGATTCTCTGGTGTTTTATGAGGTTTGATTTATGACTGAAACTTTTATTACACTCAGAGCAGATGAATGGTTTCACTCCTGTGTGGATTCTCTGGTGTTCTGTGAGGCTTGTTTTATGAGTGAAGCTTTTATTACACTCAGAGCAGATGAATGGTTTCACTCCTGTGTGGATTCTCTGGTGTATTGTGAGGTCTCCCTTCTGCCTGAAGCTTTTATTACATTCAGTGCAGATGAATGGTTTCATTTCTGTGTGGATTCTCTGGTGTTTTGTGAGGTTTGTTTTATGAGTGAAGCCTATATTACACTCCGTGCACATAAATGGTTTGATGCCTGTGTGGATTTTGCAGTGGCTTCTGAGTGCTTCTTTCACAGTAAAGCTTCTACCACACTCAGTGCATGCAAAAGGCTTTACTCCACTGTGGATTCTCTGGTGTTCTGTGAGGTTTCTTTTCTGAGTGAAGCTTTTATTACACTCACTGCAGATGAATGGTTTCACTCCTGTGTGGATGCTCTGGTGTTGTGTGAGGCTTGTTTTCTGACTGAAGCTTTTATTACACTCAGTGCAGATGAATGGTTTCACTCCTGTGTGGATTCTCTGGTGTTGTGTGAGGCTTGTTTTCTGACTGAAGCTTTTATTACACTCACTGCAGATGAATGGTTTCACTCCTGTGTGGATTCTCTGGTGTTTTGTGAGGCTTGTTTTATGAGTGAAGCTTTTATTACACTCACTGCAGATGAATGGTTTCACTCCTGTGTGGATTCTCTGGTGTTCTGTGAGGCTTGTTTTATGAGTGAAGCTTTTATTACACTCACTGCAGATGAATGGTTTCACTCCTGTGTGGATTCTCTGGTGTTTTATGAGGTTTGATTTATGACTGAAGCTTTTATTACACTCAGAGCAGATGAATCGTTTCACTCCTTTGTGGATTCTCTTGGGCATTGGGACGTTTCTTATGACATTTTCTTCCTGTCTGAAGCTTTTGTCACGACTAGAACATGCAGATAATCTCTCATCAGTGTCATTTTTCTGGTATTTTATAACGCTTCCTTTATTGATAATGGTTTTCTCATCTACTGTCGTTGTACACACTCTAGTTTCTGTATTATTGTTCTCATGTTTCTCTTTCTTCCTATTGAAATCTTTCCCACACTCAGAACCTATACAGTGTGTCTCTCTTATGCATGTTTTCTGCTGTTGCTGTAGTTCTCTCTTTTGACTGAAAGTTTTCCCACAGTCCGTACCTGTATATGGTCTCTCTTCAGTATCGGATCTCTGATGTGATTTCAGAGTTAATTGATCATTAAGGAATATCTCACATCCATCACACAAACATTTCTGAACTCTCATCTGGTTTGTCTGTTCTTCCACTGTTTGTGTGATATTACTGGTACAATGTTCACACGGAGCTGAGCTTCCTGTTGAAGGTTTTTGTTTATTTTGATTTTTTCCCTTTTCTCCCCAGTCAGAACAGGACGAAGTCTCTTCTTTCTCTCTTTCTGAGAACATCTTTTCCTCTTCAGGCTTCTCACTGAGCTTCCATTTATGTGCCTCTGCATTACTGTTCTTAGGGTCATCTTTTTCTAAATAAATTTAAAAAAGAGCATTGTATAGTACTGTAGGAGAACAGCAGTTTAACTAGTTCAATAAAAAAATTTGTATAAATACCCCCTCCCTGTTGGAAATACATTTCCAAGCTAATCACTACCAGGGATGAATACAGAATATATGATTATATTCAAGTTGATATTTAAAAAGCACCTTTGATCTTTGTACATAGATATTGTTTATCCCTATTGTCACGATTGTGGCCGTGACCCCTCCCCGACTTACCTTATTTCTGGGGGTCAGCTTCTTAGCTGGCTTCTGTTTCTTCTGTCTGTCCTTTCTGAGCTAGCTCTGTCTCTCTGTGCTGCCTGCTTCCTGCAGCATGACTCTAATTGCTTCGCTATACTGCACCTGTGTGTGTTGCCTGACAGAGAGTTAGCTCTGTCTCTCTGTGCTGGCTGCTTCCTGCAGCATGACTCTAATTGCTTCGCTATACTGCAGCTGTGTGGGTTAAGCCTCTCTGTGTTTCAGTATGCTGGCATCCGTAACGACTATCACCCAATTGGGAGCTGCCAGAGAAACACCCTTCTGCAAATTGGCTGACCGGAGCCACCACGCGAGACTGTCCCTGGCCCGGCTCGACCAAGGAAGGCGTCATTGATAATCCAGCGATGTTGGCAACCATCTGCTCAAAAGGAATTCTGAAGAGGGCCGCATGTGAGCCCTTGCCCATGGAATGACCTCCAAGGTCGCCGTCATGGAACCGAGGAGCTGAACATAGTCCCACACTCGGGGAGCGCAACAACTCAATAAGGTCCGTACCTGAGAAAGCAATTTGATCCTTCGCCCGTCGGGGAGAAACACCTTCCCCCGCTTTGTATCGAATTGCACTCCAAGATACTCCAGACTCTGATCAGGAACCAGATGACTCTTGTCCATATTGACCACCCAACCTAAGGATTGCAACACCGCAATCACTCGGTCGGTGACCACTCGACTTTCCTCTGCTGTCGTCGCCCGAATCAGCCAGTCGTCGCGATATGGATGCACTCGAATCCCCTCCTTCCGAAGGAACACCGCCACCACCACCAAGACCTTGGAAAAAGTGCATGGGGCAGTGGCCATTCCGAAAGGAAGGGCCTGAAATTGGAAGTGCTGACCCAGCACCGCAAATCTGAGAATCTCTGATGGGGCTGCAAATGGGAATGTGCAGGTAAGCTTCCCTCAAATAGAGAGCCGTCAATAACTCGCCTGGTTGAACAGCAGCAATAACTGCCCTTAATGTCTCCATGCGGAAGTGATGAACTCGCAAAAACTGGTTACTTTTCTGAGCTCGAGAATAGGCCAAAAGCCCCTTCCTTCTTTGGAACCACAAAGAAGATAGAGTACGGACCTGTGCGCCTTTTGAGAGGAGGAACAGGCACGATAGCCCCTATCCTTAGCAGGTCTCGCAAACACTGCAGAACCACTGTCCTCTTGGCCTGCGATACACAGCGGGACTCCAGAAAAAAAGTCTGTGACGGGAGAGAAGAATTCTAGCTTGTAACCTTCTCGCACCACATCGAGGACCCACTGGTCCGAAGTAATTCTGGCCCACTCTGGAAGAAACAGAGAAGCTGACCAACGATCTGCTCTCCTCCTGAGTAGACCTGCGCCCCCATTGGGAGGCCCGAGAAGGAGCCCCCTGACGAGAGGGGGATCCAGCTGGATGCTTCTCGTTGCGAAAGTAAGAATTCTGCCCAAAACGAGGACGATGAAAGGCTGCGTTGGGCCACCCCGGGCGATACCGTCGCATCTCTCTGAAACATGACCTCGATGCTCCCTGCCTGGATGTAGACTTGGGTCTATCCTCCGGAAGACGCTGAGATTTAGAATCCCCCAAATCTTTAACAATCTTTTCCAAAAAGCAATTTCCCTCGGAAAGTCAATTTAATGAGCCGTTGCTTAGAGGCCATATCTACGGCCCAACGACTGAGCCACAGAAGACGCTGAGAGGAAACGGTCAAGGCCATGAGTTTGGCCGAAGCATGGACCAAATCATACAAGGCATCCACCAAGTACGCCAGCCCAATATCCATCAGGGGCAATTAAGGAGCGTCCGACATATCCGACTCCGAAAACAAATCCATGACAGAATGTAGCTAACTGAGACAAGCTCTAGCCGCATAAGAACTACAAACAGAAGCTTCAAGTGTCAAAGCGGCCACCTCAAAGGCACGTTTTAAAGAGGCCTCTAGCCATCTGTCTTGCACATCCTTAAGTGCCATACCACCTTCCACTGGAAGAGTAGTCTTCTAGTGACCGCCGTCACCAGGGCATCCACCCTAGGTAGAACAAACTGCTCTAACGTTCCGCTGAAACCGGATACAGCCTGGCCATAGCCCTGCCTACTTTCAGCCCCCCATCCGATCCGCCCACTGGGCCGAAATCAACTCTTCAATAGCTTCATGTACCGGAAAGGCCTTTAGAAAGGTCGTCTGGTACTAGCCATCTTGGGGTTGACCGCCTGAGAAGCCGCAACCTCAGGATACTCTATATCAGGGCTTCCAGCGCCTGAGATATAAAGGAGGACAACTCCTCCTTATGGAAAATCCTCACGGCGGAAGAGTCCTCCGGTTGGTCAGTGAGGACACCGTCCTCTACCCCCGTCTGCTCCGAGAGAGCCACTACAGAGGAAGCTGCAGGTGACCATATGCAGGACCCCTCCTCAGACCCCAAAGAAAGCCTAGGCTTCTTAACGGAGAAATCCTCTGGGGAAAAACCTGGATTGGCCGCTCTTGGAAACAGGATGCTGGGCTTGATGGACCTTTGGTCTGTCCCAGTGTGGCAGTACTTACGTACGTTCTCTTAGGCTGCTGCAGCTGGAATTATGATGTTGTGGTTGTCCGTCTGAGTAATTGGAACAGACGTTTCAGCCAACATGCTGTGGCGTTCTTCATGGTGGCTGAAATGTCGGTTCTTACTCAAACGCGGCAAGACCCAGATAACTACAATAATAAACCTTTCAACGATTTTTCAATCTGCTGTTCTTTACTTGTTTTCAACTGAAACCAATGACAACAACAAAGGCAGAGTATAAGAAACAGACAATGCATCTAACTGTTCCTAAACCAATAAAGCTACTAGATTTGGGCTCCGATAGCCCCCTACAGTATAAGATGAAACAACCACTGACCCAGCAAAGCCTCAACCTCCCCTTCCCCTCCCCAAACATAGAATCATGATGGCAGACAAGGGCCAAATGGCCCATCCAGTCTGCCTTTCCTGAGAAACCACTAACTCCTCCTTTTCCTAAACAGATCCCACGTGCCTGTCCCATGCTTTCTTAAATTGACAGTCTTCGTTGCCACGACCTCCACCAGTAGGCCATCCACGCCTCCACCACCCTTTCCATGAACGAATACTTTCGTAGATTCCTCCTAAGCCTATTTCTTTTAACTTCATTGTATGCACCCTCATTCCAGAGTTTCCTTATTTGAAAAAAGCTCGCCGCCTCCTATATATCGACGACACTGTCACAGTTGTGCCCAGGTTCCTTGCTCTCAGTCACCTCGCCCCCCAGTGGTTAGACCTGGTGGCTGCTGTGAATGATGGCTTGCCGTTTCCCATGTTCCAGAAGATATGCTGGTCCGGTCCGGATCTTCCAGCCTTCCAGATTGTTTTGGGAGTTTTTGGAACTAAGCAGTACCCGTACCTGGTGAACTCCCTGTATGCTGCCTTATTAATCACCTGGGAAGTTCTCTAGTTTGCCTTGGCAACAGAGGTCCTCAGAGGAGTTTCCTTTAGTGAGAGTTAGTTGCAGTGCTGCGTGCTAGTTCCTGATTGTGGGCTTGACCCTGCTTGTCTCCTGGTTTATTCTTCTGGTCTGCTGCCTGCCCAGACCCGGCTTGTTTCTGGTTTATTCTGCTGCTGCTGCCTGCCTGGAAACCCCGGTGTGTTTTCTAGAGTGACCTGCTGTTTCCGGCTGCTGTTTCCTGCAGTTCTGCTTTCCTGCCCTGTCCGGTAAGTCCTGCCGGCCACCTGCACCCAGGGGCTCAACTCTGAGGAACGGCGGTCAAGTGCAGTGTGAAGTTGGGCTGAATTCCGTCCTGCTTGCTTCTAGCTTGAGTGTCCCGGCTGCAGTCTCTGCCTGGTAGTTTCAGACCTGGGTTTGCTGGTACGTCTGTTCTGCCTTGTCTGTTTTTGGGTGATTCTCCTGCGCTGCCGCCCCTCTGAAGTGGCCCAAGGGCTCACTAACCCGAGGTTCCCGAGAAATGTGACAGATTGCAAGCCATGAGCTCAGAGGGATCATCCATCGTGCAGGCTGCTGTAGGGAGCATGCTAATGCCCTCCACACCCTGGGGGCACGTATGGACCAACTAGAGAGACTTATGTCGGCATCCCTAAAGTTAGCAGCAGATGCTTCAAGTTCAGGTCCAGCACCAGCAAGAGCTCCGGCCACGCCAGGGATCCGTCTGAAGTCACCACCTAGATATGACGGCAATCCCAAAGACTGTAGAGGTTTTCTCAACCAGTGTGAAATAATTTTTGAGCTCCAGTCTCAAGATTTCCCCACTGAGAGAACCCGGATAGCTTATATTATGTCTCTATTGTCCAGTCAAGCATTAGCTTGGGCATCCCCTACTTTGGGAGAGGGACAATCCGGTGCTTCATGATCTCCAGAGTTTCCTGGATCAATTTAAATGAGTTTTTGAAGAGCCTGGGAAGGTTACTTCCGCAACTCTGCACTCTTGAGACTCAAGCAAGGAACACAGACCTTGGGTGACTATCCGCTTATATTCGAAAGAGAAAAACGCCTATATTGCGACACCAAATCGGGAGATAGGCGTCTTTCTCCCGTGGGCGCCCAAATCGGTATAATCGAAAGCCAAGTTTGGGCGTTTCCAACTGCAATCCGTTGCGGAAAGGGTAAAGTTGACGGGGGCATGTCCAGAGGCGTGGTGAAGGCGGAACTGGGGCGTGGTTATCGGCCGAGGATGAGATGGGCGTCTTTAGCTGATATCGGAAAAAAAAAGGCGTTTTTACTGCGATTTTGGGTCACTTTTTTTTGGACCCTTTTTTTTCACGAACAAGTGCCCCAACTGCCCAATGACCACTGGAGAGAATCGGGGATGACCTCCCCGGACTCCCCCAGTGGTCACTAACCCGCTCCCACCATAAAAACCTCACTTTAAAACTTTTTTTCCAGCCTCTATACCAGCCTCAAATGCCGTACCCACCTCCATGACAGCAGAATGCGTTCTATCCTGCGACAGCCTTTCCCTGGTTCTGATGTGGCTCTCGGGTGAGTGTGACACCTTTTCTGTTATGCGCACTGCAGAGTCACATCAGCAATGTATTGTGGTGGGGTAGGGTATTGGGTTCCGTAATTCCACTAGCTTGTGGCAAATGCTCACGATGTTGGTAGTTGTAGGCTGTACTCCCATGGTGCTTTCCCCCCCTGCTAACTGGGTCAGAGGGTGTTTTTGAGCTGGCGTTTTTAGTTTCCATTATTGCTAAAAAAAACAAAAAACGCCCAGCTCAAAAACATCCATTTTTTTTTGAAAATACGGTCTGTCCCGCCTCTTCACGTACACGTTTCGGACATAGACGCCCATGGAGATAGATGTTCGCGTTCGATTATGCCCCTCTATGCGATCAGGTTCCGCACTTTGGCTTCTGAATTAGCCTGGATCACTGAAAATCTGATCGCGACCTTTTGGCAGGGATTGCCACCGCAAATTAAGGATGAGCTGGCAGGACGAGAACTTCCCACCAGGTTGGATGATCTAATCAAGCTTTGTAATATGATTGATATTTGATTCCAGGAGCGTGGCCGAGAATGGCATTCCTTAGAAAAGATAGGTATTAAGACACCTAGCCATCAAGTTTTACCACAGACTCCTCGTCCGCAGGAGGTTCCCCCCCAACCACCAGTAGAACCATGCAACTAGGTCATACTCCTCTCACGATCAAGAGAAACAGAGGCGTCGGAACCTCAATCTTTGCCTGTATTGTGGTGATACGGGACACTACGCGGTCAACTGTCCACTGAAACCTGGATCCTTGGGGCCAGGTCTGACTGCAGGCACAGTAATAAGTCAATCTTCTAACCTTCTGCGTACCCAATTCTTAATGTCAGCAGTGCTCGGCCTAGGTCACAGACAGGAGCATACTGAGGTCTTTCTGGACTCTGGGGCGGGTGGAAGCTTTATAGCCGAGTCTCTAGTCCATGGGCTTAACATTCCGACACAAGAATTACCTAAGACCATCCCGCTCTTTTCAGTGTATGGAAGCATTCAAGGATATGTAAACACTCAAACGGTTCCCATGAGCTTACGGATTGGCGATCACAGGGAGGACATCTCTCTATATGTCCTTCCCTCAGCAGTGCAGCCCATTGTATTGGGTCTTCCATGGCTACAGAGACACAATCTGGTCCTGGACTGGGGCAAGGGTGAGATATTGGACTGGGTCGAGTCTTGCAGAAAACGTTGTTTTATCCCTGACACCGATAGTGTGGTCGGTGAACAGCCGGACCAAGACTCAGATGCGTGGACGGATATTAGTGACTCCCAGGACTCTAAGACTTCTACGAGGGGGGCTGACCTGCGCATGTGCATTACCCCAGATCAGCCAGTGCCAAGCGGAATCCGGTAATATGCCCCAGCCCCCAGAGTCCAGCCAACAGGAGTTCTAGGATGACTCCTTGGGGCCGGTGGTCCCGCACCTTACGTAAAAAAGCCGACCCCAGGCCCTAAGCTTCAGGACTATCCTGAGATCTGGAAATCTAAGAATCGGAAGTCTAGCTCACAGCAAACCATGGCCTGTAGCTCTACTCCAGCGCCGGGCACTCAACCCAGCTCCGTGGACAAAGCCCAGCCTCGCCCTCAACCGGCCATCTCACGACCTGCGCTTAATGATATGGACGTTGGTGACACGCCTAAACTTGTCAGCAGATTCCACCAAGAAGATCCAGAGAAATCCAGACCTCCTGAGAAGTCCAGGGAAGACTTAAGGGAGAGGTACTGTCACGGGAGTTTCCTTTGGTGAGAGTTAGTTGCAGTGCTGCTGTGCTATTTCCTGATTGTGGCTTTGACCCTGCTTGTCTCCTGATTTATTCTTCTGTCTGCTGCCTGCCCAGACCCGGCTTGTTTTCGTTTTTTTTCTGCTGCTTGCTGCCTGCCTGGAAACCCCAGTGTGTTTTCTGGAAGTGACCTGCTGTTTGCCGGCTGCTGTTTCCTGTAGTTCTGCCTTCCTGCCCTGTCCGGTAAGTCCTGCTGGCCACCTGCACCCAGGGGCTCAATTCCTGAGGAATGGCGGTCAAATGCAGGTGAAGTTTGGGCTGAATTCCTGTCCTGCTTGCTCCAGCTTGAGTTGCCTCGACTGCATTCTCCGCCTGGTAGTTACAGTTCTGGGTTTGCTGGTACGTCTGTTCTGCCTTGTCTGTGTTTGGGTGATTCTCCTGCCGCCACTTGGCAGTGGCCCAAGGGCTCACTAACCCCAAGGTTCCACAAGAAACGTGACACACTGAGGTATTTAAACATCTCTATCATATCCCCTCTCTCCCGCCTCCCTTCCAGCGTAGACATGTTGAGGTTCATGAGCCTGTCTCTCTATGTTTTATGACGGAGACCGCTTACCAATTTTGTAGCCGCCCTCTGGACAGACTCCATCCTGTTTCTATCCTTCTGGAACCCCAGTGTGTTTTCTGGAAGTGACCTGCTGTTTGCCGGCTGCTGTTTCCTGTAGTTCTGCCTTCCTGCCCTGTCCGGTAAGTCCTGCTGGCCACCTGCACCCAGGGGCTGAATTCCTGAGGAATGGCGGTCAAATGCAGGTGAAGTTTGGGCTGAATTCCTGTCCTGCTTGCTCCAGCTTGAGTTGCCTCGACTGCATTCTCCGCCTGGTAGTTACAGTTCTGGGTTTGCTGGTACGTCTGTTCTGCCTTGTCTGTGTTTGGGTGATTCTCCTGCCGCTGCCGCCACTTGGCAGTGGCCCAAGGGCTCACTAACCCCAAGGTTCCACAAGAAACGTGACACACTGAGGTATTTAAACATCTCTATCATATCCCCTCTCTCCCGCCTCCCTTCCAGCGTAGACATGTTGAGGTTCATGAGCCTGTCTCTCTTGTTTTTATGACGGAGACTGCTTACCAATTTCGAAGCCGCCCTCTGGACAGACTCCATCCTGTTTATATCCTTCTATAGGTGTGGTCTCCAGAATTGCATCCCTCTCCTTATGCACCCAAGCATCCTTCTGGCTTTGACTGTCACCTTTTCTACCTGTTTGGCTACCTTAAGGTCATCAGACACAATCACCCCCAAGTCCCGCCGAGTGACAAATTGTGAAAAACAAAGTATAGGATACCGTAAGAATGCCAGAGTCATAGTTATTGAAGGTTTTACAGACAGGAATCTAAACAATACTCCAATGAAAACAGAAGAATCTTAGAAACAGGCCCACCCCAGGTACTAATGTCATCTCGCCATCACTCATTATCAGTCACACCGGCATCCTGTAGTGAGACTCACCCACTGCCAGTCACTCCTTAATGTGCCTAGAGATTAAGAATAACGGGAAACCCTTACCTAGAGACATCAGGATCTCATAGTTGTCCTTCATCACCTCCCTCCAAAGCTCCTTCTGCTCCTCATCTAAATACTCCCACTCCTCCTGGGAGAAAGAGACAAAGACGTCCTCAAATGTCACCCACATCTGAAACACAAACCAGAAACACAGTCAGGGACACGGGAGGTGCTCAGAATGCATTAGATTTCAGCTCCTGCCTTTGTTTTGGGGGTTGTAACTGTGCAGATTTTTTTTTTAAATTCAGCTTCAAAATTCGCCCTTTCCTCTCTGAATACACCACCCGAACTCTCGTCCATGCTCTCATTACCTCTCGCCTTGACTACTGCAACTTACTCCTCACTGGCCTTCCACTTAGCCATCTATCCCCCCTTCAATCTGTCCAGAACTCTGCGGCACGTCTCATATTCCGCCAAAACCAATTTACTCATATCACCCCTCTCCTCCGGTCACTTCACTGGCTTCCAATCAGATACCGCATTCAATTCAAGCTTCTCCTTCTTACCTACAAATGCATTCAGTCTGCTGCCCCTCACTATCTTTCTACCCTCATCTCCCCCTATGTTCCCGCCCGTAACCTCCGTTCACAGGACAAATCCCTCCTCTCAGTACCCTTCTCCAACACCACCAACTCTAGGCTCCGCTCATTCTGCCTCGCCTCACCCTATGCTTGGAACAACCTTCCTGAGCCCCTACGCCAAGCCCCCTCCCTGCCCATCTTCAAGTCTTTGCTTAAAACCCACCTCTTCAATGCTGCATTTGGCACCTAACTCTTCCGTTCACTAAACCCAGACCGCCTCAATTTGACCGCCCCTATCGGACTGTCCCTTCACTTGTCTCTTAGATTGTAAGCTCCTTGAGCAGGGACCGTCCCTCTATGTTAAATTGTACAGCGCTGCGTAACCCTAGTAGCGCTCTAGAAATGTTAAGTAGTAGTAGCTTTTTGTGTAGAATTCCCCCCCCCCCCCCACCCGGGACTCCAGGACTGACTCCGCCTAAGCCGTCTCCCCAGCTCAGGCTTGATTATCCCATCCCCTCAGTATCTTGCTCCCAGCACATATACAGAAACCGAGCGCGTGAAACAATGCGCTTGCTGGCTCTGAACGCAACTAGCATGCAAATGCATGCAAAACAGGGCTCTTAGCTAAACCTATTCATCCCCAATGATCAGGCGACCAGCACGCTAAAGATTGGCTCACTGGCTGTGGCAAACCCTACGCCATTGGGGAGGAATGGTGAACCCTGTCCAGCATGCATTTGCATGCTAGCAGGTCCCCATTCCCCCCAATGCAGCAGCCCCCCGCAGGAACCTTGACCCGACCCCCCGCCCAGCAACAGGGGGCTGGAGATCCGTCCCCTAACACCAGTTCGGGGGGAGGGGGGGGGTGCTGGAGATCCAGCATGTCTCCAGCATCACTCAGATGTGTCCTGGTGGCCCAGCAGGTCACGAGACAATCCCCACCCCCCCACCTGGTGGTTTAGCGGCCCTTCCCTACCCCCCTACCTTCAGTTGGAGGAGGGAGGTGGCCTCCTCTGGGATGCGCTGGGATGGAAGAGGAGGGAGACCACCTTTTGACAACCCAGTCTTGTCAAACAAGTGCGGGAGGACTGTCTACCCCATGCTCAAATTTGCATGCAATTATCTCTGATCAGAGGTCCAGTAAAGCCCCCTGCTCTTCCACCACTATTTTCAGAGCGCTGTTTGGAACAGCACGGGGCTTTGATCATCTGCCCATTTGTGAATCTTGCCAATACATATCACCAGCTGTCTCCCTCCCTCACTCCTCCCGTCCTATGGAATCCTCAAAATTCAGCCACGTTTCACCCCTGACAGCCCCAGCTTTTCCTCTTTGTCCCTCCTGCAGCACCCCCTCCTCAGCTTGCCCTTTTCATCTCCTCTCTCTCTCTCCTCACTCCCCAATCTCTCCTTCCACCCCTAGTATGCACCTGCCCTCTCGCTGAGGATTCTAGATCAGTTCCCACCGGATCGTTCCCACCCACCAATTCCCATGTGGACAATTCCCACCCATAACTCATAAAATACAAAACGCATAAGGCAAGTAATCTCCCTCTCTTCCAGATCGTACCCTCTCACATTCCCCCCCCCCCCCCCAACATTATCTTTTACACATCCTTTTCCCCTTCCAGACATGCAGTTCATGAGGGGGAACAAAAGTCCCCCCGAGCCCCCAAACTAGGTTTCAACCTAATTCAGTCCCTCAAAATGACACGCTGATTACGATTTATAACAAATGACTACCTATGAAAAGTTATTCTGTCCTCTGTGCACAGGCTCATTTCTTCTTGTGTGTGTGTGGCATTGCCTGGCACTGCATCCCCTGCTGCCACCTCCTGCCAGTCTCCTACCTGCTCCATCCTCCTGCCAGTCTCCAGCTCCAGTCCAGGCTCCTGTGTGAATGTCTCCTGAGCTGCAGGGATGGGTTTCTCTGGATGCCAGTGATCAGCTTCTTTAGCACTTGCTTCTGAAACAGGAAGTCTGTGCATTGAACAAAGGAAGCGAGACTGAGACACCTCCCTCCAGCCCTGTGAAGGGTTTGCAAATGAGACTGGGACTGGGCTAATGCTGTGTTATTTAATGATTCATTTACAGGATCAAGGAGGAGTCAGAAGAGGCTAGTGAACTGGGCTGCACATTTTCACCCCTGACTGGCAGAAGAAGAAAACTCAGTTTGTGTAGGACAGAGTGGGTGTGTCACATCGCACTCTGGGAGTTGTAGTCCTTCCTAGGATGCATTACTATGTGGGACAGACCCAGTGCACTCTGGGAGTTGTAGTCCTTCCTAGAAGGCATTACTATGAGGGACAGACCCAGTGCACTCTGAGAGATGTAGTCCTTCCTAGGAGGGATTACTGTGTCGGAGTGTTACACTGCACTCTGGGAGCTGTAGTCCTTCCTAGGAGGGATTACTGTGTGGGAGTGTTACACTGCACTCTGGGAGCTGTAGTCCTTCCTAGAAGGTATTACTGTGTGGGAGGGTCAGAGTGCACTCTGGGAGCTGTAGTCCTTCCTAGAAGGTATTACTGTGTGGGAGGGTCAGAGTGCACTCTGGGAGCTGTAGTCCTTCCTAGAAAGGTTTACTGTACAAGACTGTCATAGTGCATTCTGGGAGCTGTAGTCCTTCCTAGAAGGCATTACTGTGTGGGGGTGTCACACTGCACTCTGGGAGCTGTAGTCCTTCCTAGAAAGGTTTACTGTACAAGACTGTCATAGTGCATTCTGGGAGTTGTAGTCCTTACTAGGATGCATTACTATGTGGAACAGTCACATCGCACTCTGGGAGCTGTAGTCCTTCCTAGAAAGGTTTACTGTACAAGACTGTCATAGTGCATTCTGGGAGTTGTAGTCCTTACTAGGATGCATTACTATGTGGAACAGTCCCAGTGCACTCTGAGAGATTTAGTCCATCCTACTACGGGTTTAATGTGTGGGGGTGTCACACTGCACTCTGGGAGCTGTAGTCCTTCCTAGAAGGCATTACTGTGTGGGAGGGTCAGAGTGCACTCTGGGAGCTGTAGTCCTTCCTAGGAGGGATTACTGTGTAGGAGTGTCACAGTGCACTCTGGGAACTGTAGTCCTTCCTAGAAAGGTTTACTGTAAAAGACTGTCATAGTGCATTCTGGGAGTTGTAGTCCTTACTAGGATGCATTACTATGTGGAACAGTCCCAGTGCACTCTGAGAGATGTAGTCCATCCTACAAGGGTTTAATGTGTGGGGGTGTCACACTGCACTCTGGGAGCTGTAGTCCTTCCTAGAAGGGTCAGAGTGCACTCTTGGAACTGTAGTCCTTCCTAGAAAGGTTTACTGTACAAGACTGTCATAGTGCATTCTGGGAGTTGTAGTCCTTACTAGGATGCATTACTATGTGGAACAGTCACATCGCCGATGACACAAAATTATTCAGGGTCGTCAAGTCGCAGGAGGAATGTGAACGATTACAGGAGGACCTTGCGAGACTGGGGAGATTGGGCGTGCAAGTGGCAGATGAAGTTCAATGTTTGACAAGTGCAAAGTGATGCATGTGGGTAAGAGGAACCCGAATTATAGCTACGTCTTGCAAGGTTCCGCGTTAGGAGTTACGGATCAAGAAGGGATCTGGGTGTCGTCGTCAGTGATACGCTGAAACCTTCTGCTCAGTGTGCTGCTGCGGCTAGGAAAGCGAATAGAATGTTGGTGTTATTAGGAAGGGTATGGAGTCCAGGTGTGCGGATGTTATAATGCCGTTGTATCGCTCCATGGTGCGACCGCACCTGGAGTATTGTGTTCAGTACTGGTCTCCGTATCTCAAAAAAGATATAGTAGAATTGGAAAAGGTACAGCGAAGGGCGCGAAAATGATAGTGGGGATGGGACGACTTTCCTATGAAGAGAGGCTGAGAAGGCTAGGGCTTTTCAGCTTGGAGAAGAGACGGCTGAGGGGAGATATGATAGAAGTGTATAAAATAATGAGTGGAATGGATCGGGTGGATGTGAAACGACTGTTCACGCTATCCAAAAATACTAGGACTAGAGGGCATGAGTTGAAAGCTACAGTGTGGTAAATTTAAAACGAATCGGAGAAAATTTTTCTTCACCCAACGTGTAATTAGACTCTGGAATTCGTTGCCGGAGAACCGTGGTACGGGCGGTTAGCTTGACGGAGTTTAAAAAGGGGTTAAATAGATTCCTAAAGGACAAGTCCATAGACCGCTATTAAATGGAAAAATTCCGCATTTTTAGGTATAACTTGTCTGGAATGTTTTTACGTTGGGGGAGCGTGCCAGGTGCCCTTGACCTGGATTGGCCACTGTCGGTGACAGGATGCTGGGCTAGATGGACCTTTGGTCTTCCCAGTATGGCACTACTTATGTACTTATGTACTTATGCACTCTGAGAGATGTAGTCCTTCCTAAAGACATTACTGTGTGGGGGTGTCACAGTGCACTCTGGGAGCTGTAGTCCTTCCTAGAAAGGTTTACTGTACAAGACTGTCATAGTGCATTCTGGGAGTTGTAGTCCTTACTAGGATGCATTACAATGTGGAACAGTCCCACTGCACTCTGAGAGATGTAGTCCCATCCTACAAGGGTTTAATGTGTGGGGGTGTCACACTGCACTCTGGGAGCTGTAGTCCTTCCTAGAAGGCATTACTGTGTGGGAGGGTCAGAGTGCACTCTGGGAGCTGTAGTCCTTCCTAGGAGGGAATTACTGTGTAGGAATGTCACAGTGCACTCTGAGAGATGTAGTCATTTCTTCTTGTGTGTGTATGGCATTGCCTGGCACTGCATCCTCTGCTGCCCACCTCCTGCCAGTCTCCTACTTGTTCAGCACAAACCCCTGCAGCTATCCTCCTGCTCTTCTCCAGCTCCAGTCCAGGCTCCTCTGTGAATGTCTCCTGGGCTGCAGGGATGGGTTTCTCTGGAAGCCCAGTGATCAGCTTCTTTAGCACTTGCTTCTGAAACAGGAAGTCTGTGCATTGAACAAAGGAAGCGGAGACTGAGACACCTCCTCCAGCCCTGTGAAGGGTTTGCAAATGAGACTGGGACTGGGCTAATGCTGTGTTATTTAATGATTCATTTACAGGATCAAGGAGGAGTCAGAAGAGGCTAGTGAACTGGGCTGCACATTTTCACCCTGACTGGCAGAAGAAGAAAACTCAGTTTGTGTAGGACAGAGTGGGTGTGTCACATCGCATCTCTGGGAGCTGTAGTCCTTCCTAGATAGGCTTGCTGTGCAAGAGTGTCACATTGCACTCTGGGAGCTGTAGTCCTTCATAGAAGGCTCAGAGTGCACTCTGGGAGCTATAGTCCTTCCTAGGAGTAATTACTCTGTGGGAGGGTCAAAGTGCACTCTGGGAGCTGTAGTCCTTCCTAGGAGGGATTACTGTGTGGGAGGGTCAGAGTGCACTCTGGGAGCTGTAGTCCTTCCTAGGAGGGATTACTGTGTGGGAGTGTTACACTGCACTCTGGGAGCTGTACTCCTTCCAAGAAGGGTCATAATGCATTCTGGGAGCTGTAGTCCTTCCTAGGAGGGATTACTGTGTGGGAGGGTCAGAGTGCACTCTGGAGCTGTACTCCTTCCTAGGAGGCATTACTGTGTAGGAGTTTCAAGTGCACTCTGGGAGCTGTAGTCCTTCCTAGGAGGCATTACTGCTGTGGGAGGGTCAGAGTGCACTCTGGGAGCGGTACTCCTTCCTAGGAGGCATTACTGTGTGGGAGGGTCAAGTGCACTCTGGGAGCTGTAGTCCTTCCTAGGAGGATACTGTGTAGGAGTTTCAGTGCACTCTGGGAGCTGTAGTCCTTCCTAGGAGGCATTACTGTGTTGGAGGGTCAGAGTGCACTCTGGGAGATGTACTCCTTCCTAGGAGCATTACTGTGTGGGAGGGTCAGACTGCACTCTGGGAGCTGTAGTCCTTCCTAGGAGGCATTACTGTGTGGGAGGGTCAGACTGCACTCTGGGAGCTGTAGTCCTTCCTAGGAGGCATTACTATCTGGGAGGGTCACAGTGCACTCTGGGAGCTGTAGTCCTTCTAGGAGGCATACTGTGTGGGAGGGTCAGACTGCACTCTGGGAGCTGTAGTCCTTCCTAGGAGGCATTACGGTGTGGGAGGGTCAGACTGCACTCTGGGAGCTTGTAGTCCTTCCTAGGAGGCATTACTATCTGGGAGGGTCACAGTGCACTCTGAGAGCTGTAGTCCTTTCCTAGGAGGCATTACTGTGTGGGAGGGTCAGAGTGCACTCTGGGAGCTGTAGTCCTTCCTAGGAGGCATTACTATCTGGGAGGGTCACAGTGCACTCTGAGAGCTGTAGTCCTTCCTAGGAGGCATTACTGTGTGGCTCAGAGTGCACTCTGGGAGCTGTAGTCCTTGCTAGGCGGGAGCAACCTTCCTGAACCCTTACGCCAAGCCCCCTCCCTGCCCGTCTTCAAGTCTTTGCTTAAAGCCCACCTCTTCAATGCTGCGTTCGGCACCTAACCCTTACCGTTCAGTGAATCCAGACTCCCCCAATTTGACTGCCCCTATCGGACCGACCGTTCACTTGTCTATTAGATTGTAAGCTCTTTGAGCAGGGACTGTCTCTCTTTCTTAAATTGTACAGTGCTGCGTAACCCTAGTAGCGCTCTAGAAATGTTAAGTAGTAGTAGTAGTAGAGTGTCACAGTGCAGTCCGGGAAGCTGTAGTCCTTCCTAGGAGGCATTACTGTGTGGAGGGTCCAGAGTGCACTCTGGGAGCTGTAGTCCATCCTACGAGGGTTTAATGTGTGGGGGTGTCACACTGCACTCTGGGAGCTGTAGTCCTTCCAAGAAGGGTCATAATGCATTCTGAGAGCTGTAGTCCTTCCTAGGAGGGATTACTGTGTGGGAGGGTCACAGTGCACTCTGGGAGCTGTAGTCCTTCCTAGGAGGGATTACTGTGTGGAAGTCTCAAGTGCATTCTTGGAGCTGTAGTCCTTCCTAGAAGGCATTACTGTGGTGGAGGATCAGAGTGCACTCTGGGAGATGTAGTCCTTCCTAGGAGGGATACTGTGTAGGAGTGTTACACTGCACTCTGGGAGCTGTAGTCCTTCCTAGGAGGGGATTACTGAGTGGGAGTGTTACACTGCACTCTGGGAGCTGTAGTCCTTCCTGTTGGAATGTATTGTATTTTACATGCATTGTCTGTCACCTATTATTTCTCTGTGATTACTCTGTGACCTCTGATGTGAATTACTTAGAGAGGTCACAACAGCTATGCAACTTCCTGTGGGGGTTAGGCACAGCACATGGAGCTCATGATCTCTCCTAACCTGAGAGGATCTATGGTGGTGTGAGCATCCATTACCATCTAAGCACATGGAAGGAGCTGATAATACAAATGTATAGTATTATGTATATATAAGCCTGTCTGATTATAATCTAACTACAAACTGTGAGTAAACAGATGTTTTGTTACTTCAACTTTAAAGTGACTCAGCAGTGAATTATTCAGGGTGAATGAGAGAGAGTTTGAAGAAAGAAATTAACATTTCTAAAGCTGAAGCTGTGTGTACTAAAATCTGCTAATTATTTACTACAAATAATCCAACAAAAGGGTTATGGGCCCAGGCTCAGGATTGAAAAAGAAGAGAAATATTACCAGGCAGTAAAAAAGCCACATTTTTCTCTTAAGTTTTTAAAAGAAAGATTCAGTCAGTCTCTCTCTCCCCCCACACAGAAGGCAAGGCTAAATGGCTGAGGGAGGAAATTCACCATTTTTCTACTCTCTCAAGGTGCCTAAATTAACTGAATTTAATTATCAGCAGTGGGAACTAAGATTCATATGTCTCCTTCAAGCCAAGAAACTAAATATATGCTTAGACCAAAACAGAACAGCTGAAAATATGGCTGAATGGGACAATGCAAACTATTATGTGAAGTGCATGTTTTTGGAAGCTCTCTCAGAGAAACAAGCCATATTAGTGGAGGGAAAAGATACACCAAAGGACATTTTATATAAACTGAGAACTATGTATGCAACTACATATGCAAAGCAGCAACCAATTTGGTTGGCAGAGTTGAATGAAACCAAATTAAGGGATAAAAGTAAATGTAATGATCACATTATGCATCTTATGTCTTCATTTCAAAAGTTAGAACTTTCTGGAATTCCCATGTGTGATGCATTGAAAAGAGCATTTCTTTTACCTCACTATCAAAGAAGTTTGATGTTTTTAGGTCTGTAAATGAAGCCATTGAAGGGCAATCTTTTGAACAGGCAACATCAAAACTAAGGCAGGAATGCATAATAAATGATTCTGAGGAGATGTGTTCTCAAAGCAAGTCAGAGAGAAATGAAACAAATTTCTTGGCAAAGAACAGAGGAAGGCGGAGCTATGGGAAAACTCCACCCAAGGGCAAGCTGATTTGCTACTCATGTGGAAAGGAGGGACATGTATCTAAATGGTGTAAGGAAACACAAAACACTCCCTCTAGCTCACCTAAGCCAATGGAACTAAAGAATTTCAAACCAGGAAATGTATGAAGGACAATAATAAACATAAGGGCTTTCTAATGGCAGAAAAATCTTTGACTATGGTAAATAATAATTCAAATGAAAGTACTTGGATTTTGGATTCGGGGAGCACATGCCAGTTAACCAATTCTAAGGATTTCTTTCAGGAAATGTGTCCAGAAGAAGGTATTCTTAATACTGCAAAGCAGGGACTGCTAAGATCCAAGCAAAAGGAATTGGATTCTTAAAATGCAAAGTGTCTAATGAAGTTAAAGAAATTCCTGTAAGTGATGTCTTGTATATTCCCCAAGCAGTTTGCAATATGCTTAGTGTATCTACATTAGATAAGAAGGGATTTGCGATTCATTTTGAAAACAGTAAGTGCACAATCTCTAAAAATGATGAAGTGTATGCTGAAGCTTTTATGCATAATGATGTTTATAACTGAGCATTTCAGGTGAAGCCTCACTATGGCGCAAGTAAGGAAGAATGATGGTAAATGTAGTCTGGAAATCTGGCACCGCCGCCTGGGACATCGTGATTTTAAGGTGATCCAGGATCTTCACAGTAAGCAACTAGCCACCGGCATTCAGATAAGTGCAGATGCTGGTAAAATGGAGAAATGCATAGACTGTGTTACTCAAAAAGGTGTGAGACCCTCATTTCCTGCATACACAGGAAATAGGAGTAATAAAGTGCTGGACTTAATACACAGTGACTTATGTGGACCGTTTAATATCCCATCATTGGGAAATAACAGATTTGTGCTAATATTCTTGGATGATTTCTCTAGATATTGTGGCCTATTTGCTGAAAGAAAAAAGTCAAGTCACAGACATGCTGAAGAAATACGTAGCCATGGTGAGCAATAAATTTGAAAGAAAACCAAAGGTTCTTCAGACCGACAATGGTGGTGAGTTCACTTCACAAAGCATGCGCACATTTCTAGAACAAGAAGGCATTCAGCATATCACAACAGTAGCTTACACACCAGAGCAAAATTCTGTTGCAGAGAGAAAATTTAGGTCACTTGTGGAAATGACCAGATGTATGCTGTCAGATAGCAATCTCCCTAAAAGACTATGGGGGGAAGCCATTCTCACAGCAGTGTACCTACAAAACAGAATGCCAACTAAAGGCGCTGAGCGCACACCACATGAGACATGGCATGGTAGGAAGCCAAACCTGTCACACATAAGAACATTTGGAAGTACAGCATATGCTCATATACCAAAGCAAAGAAGGCATAAGCTGGATTCCACAACAGAAAGGGGCATTTTAGTTGGCTATGCTCCAGGACACAAAGGATATAGAATTTTGAATCTGAAAACTGGCATTGTTGGCATAAGACATGTTACATATTTTGATGAAAACAAAAGGGTTGATAAAGGCTGGATTATCCCAGATGAGCCTTATCATCCAGAATATGAAACTAGAACCATAATAGACATGCCAGTGTATATAAATGCCATACCAAGGCAGATGTCTGAAAGCAACTCACCTGTATCTAACGAGGAACAGGCAGAGGAAGCAGACACAGAAAGGATCATTGAAGAAGACAGTACAGTTGGAGAAGGGGAATCAATTGGAGAAGAACTCTCAGATTTTGAGGATGCGGAAAGGTCAGACCAACCTGTTGTCAGACGCTCATCCAGGGAAAACAAAGGTGTTCCACCCCAAGACTGTCTTACCTAACAAAGTCAGCAGAAGCTCAAGAGCCCTTAACATGGGATGAGATTGAGAAAATGCCAGCAGAAGAAGCTGCTGAATGGCATAAAGCTGCACAAGAAGAAATTGATGCATTGGATAAAAATAATACTTGGATTCTTACAAAATTACCTCCTGGCAAGAAAGCTATAGGATGCAAATGGGTATACAAGTTAAAAAGGAATGCACAAGGAAAAGTGGAAAGGTATAAAGCAAGATTAGTCGCAAAGGGATATCTTCAAAAATATGGAGAAGATTTTGATGAAGTGTTTGCACCTGTAGTGAAACACACGACAATAAGAACACTTCTGAGCATTGCAGTCTCAAAAGGCATGCAAGTCAACCACATTGATGTGAAAACAGCATTTCTTCATGGAGATATAACTGAAGACTTGTACATGGAACAACCAACAGGTTTCATAAATACAAAACAAAGACAGCTAGTGTGTAAATTAAACAAAGGTCTTTATGGATTAAAGCAAAGTGCAAAATGTTGGAATGATAAATTGCATGAAATATTGACAAATTTAGGATTTAAGCAAGGTGAAGCAGATAAATGCTTGTACACTAGGTGCAGAAATGGACAATATGCATACATTTTAGCTTTTGTTGATGATCTGCTCATTGCAAGCAAAAGTGAGCAAGAGTACAAGGACATTGTAAAATATTTAAACCTCAATGTTGAGATAAAAGAACTTGGTAATGTGTCATACTATCTTGGTATAGAAATTGAGAAACAAAATGATGGTTCTTATCTTCTAAGCCAGAAGCAGAAATAAATGAGCTTATTGAAAGTTTAGGTATGCAAGATGCCCAAGTTGTAAGCACTCCCATGATCACTGATTTTCTGAAGGATGAAACAGTAAGAGAACCTTTACCAGATAACATCCAATATAGATCAGCCATAGGTAAGCTTTTATATCTAACTACCACATACAGGGCTGATATAGCAAATGCAGTAGGAATTTTGAGCAGAAGGGTCAGCTCACCTACCAAATCAGATTGGACTGCAGTTAAAAGGATGGTAAGGTATTTAAAGGGTACCATTGATTGTAAATTAAAGATTTCAGCCAATAGTAATCCAAAACTAATATGTTACTGTGATTCAGATTGGGCAGGGGATCATTCTAATTATAAATCCACAAGTGGATATGTGTTTATGTATGGAAATGTACAAATTTCATGGGCCAGTCATAAACAAAGTATTGTGAGTCTGTCTTCTACAGAAGCTGAGTATGTGGCCGTATCGGAAGCGTGCAGAGAACTGATGTGGATTGAAAACCTTTTGCTGGATTTTGGAATAGCTGAAAAGAGACCAATCCAGATAATGGAAGATAATCAGAGCTGCATCCGACTGTCACAGAATGACAAGGTTCAGTCACGCACCAAGCACATCGCAACGAAATACCACAATGTTCGAGAGCTGGCGAAAGAAGGGGTCATCAGTCTACACTATTGTCACACCAGTGAGATGACAGCTGACATCATGACCAAACCATTACCCAGAGAACATTTTGTGAATCTGCGTATAAAGCTTGGACTTTGTATGAATAAATAATTGCATGACAGTTATGCATGAGAAGGGGTTTGTTGGAATGTATTGTATTTTACATGCATTGACTGTCACCTATTATTTCTCTGTGATTACTCTGTGACCTCTGATGTGAATTACTTAGAGAGGTCACAGCTATGCAACTTCCTGTGGGGGTTTAGGCACAGCACATGGAGCTCATGGTCTCTCCTAACCTGAGAGGATCTATGGTGGTGTGAGCATCCATTACCATCTAAGCACATGGAAGGAGCTGATAATACAAATGTAGTATTATGATATATAAGCCTGTCTGATTATAATCTAACTACAAACTGTGAGTAAACAGATGTTTGTTACTTCAACTTTAAAGTGACTCAGCAGTGAATTATTCAGGGGTGTATGAGAGAGAGATGAAGAAAGAAATTAACATTTCTAAAGCTGAAGCTGTGTGTACTAAAATCTGCTAATTATTTACTACAAAAATCCAACAACCTTCACTCGACCCTACTTGTCCCTCTAATTACCGACCCATCTCCCTCCTCCCTTTTCTCTCCAAATTACTTGAGCGTGCTGTTCACCGCCGCTGCCTTGATTTTCTCCCCTCACATGCTATTCTTGACCCACTACAATCTGGTTTTCGCCCTCTCCACTCAACCGAAACTCTTACTAAACTCTCCAATGACCTATTACTGGCTAAATCCAGAGGTCTCTATTCCATCCTCATTCTTCTTGATCTTTCCGCTGCTTTTGACACTGTTGATCACAACATACTTCTCGATATCCTGTCCTCACTTGGATTCCAGGGCTCTGTCCTTTCCTGGTTCTCTTCCTACCTCTCCCTCCGCACCTTCAGTGTTCGCTCTGGTGGATCCTCTTCTACTTCTATCCCTCTGCCTGTCGGCATACCTCAGGGTTCTGTTCTTGGTCCCGTCCTCTTTTCTATCTACACTTCTTCCCTTGGTTCATTAATCTCATCCCATGGCTTTTCCTACCATCTCTATGCTGATGACTCCCAAATCTACCTTTCTACCCCTGATATCTCACCTTGCATCCAAACCAAAGTTTCAGCGTGTGTCTGACATTGCTGTCTGGATGTCTCAACGCCACCTGAAATTAAACCTGACCAAAACCGAACTTCTCATTTTTCCCCCCAAACCCACCTCCCCACTCCCCCCTGTTTTCTATTTCTGTTGATGGCTCTTCATTCTCCCTGTCTCCTCAGCTCGAAACCTTGGGGTCATCTTTGACTCTTCTCTTCCTTCTCTGCTCATATCCAGCAGATTGCCAAGACCTGTCGTTTTTTCTTTACAACATCCGTAAAATCCGCCCCTTTCTTTCCGAGCACTCTACCAAAACCCTCATCCACACCCTTGTCACCTCTCGTTTAGACTACTGCAATCTGCTTCTTGCTGGCCTCCCACTTAGTCACCTCCCCTCTCCAGTCGGTTCAAAGCTCTGCTGCCCGTCTCGTCTTCCGCCAGGGTCGCTTTACTCATACTACCCCTCTCCTCAAGTCGCTTCACTGGCTCCCTATCCGTTTTTGCATCCTGTTCAAACTTCTTCTACTAACCTATAAATGTACTCACTCTGCTGCTCCCCAGTATCTCTCCACACTCGTCCTTCCCTACACCCCTTCCCGTGCACTCCGCTCCATGGATAAATCCTTCTTATCTGTTCCCTTCTCCACTACTGCCAACTCCAGACTTCGTGCCTTCTGTCTCGCTGCACCCTATGCCTGGAATAAACTTCCTGAGCCCCTACGTCTTGCCCCTTCCTTGGCCACCTTTAAATCTAGACTGAAAGCCCACCTCTTTAACATTGCTTTTGACTCGTAACCACTTGTAACCCACTTGCCTCCACCTACCCTCCTCCTTCCTGTACACAATAATTGATTTGATTACTTTATTTTTTGTTTATTAGATTGTAAGCTCTTTGAGCAGGGACTGTCTTTCTTCTATGTTTGTGCAGCGCTGCGTATGCCTTGTAGCGCTATAGAAATGCTAAATAGTAGTAGGAGGAGGAGGAGAGGTGTGGGCAGCTCCCCTGGGCGGCAGAGGCGGTTTCTAGATATTTGGGGGCCATATATTCACAGCCTGTCTCCTAAAGGGAGGAGTTTAGTGGTGAACTCGCTTTAGATACACACTGAGGTGGGGCCATTCTTTGTTGTAAGGAGTTGGGTGTCTGGATATCTCTCAGCAGGGGGTGGGGGGGGGGGGGGGGGAAGGATTTTACTGTTTGTCTTACTGTTCTAATTTTTGATAACATTTTTGTTCCTTACGAGATTTCGAGAGTGGTGGAAGTTTGATATGGGTTGGAGGAACATATGAGTTCAAAGTCGACTGTGTTAGCGTGCTAGCAGGGGGAGAGGGGGGTTCTATACCAAAACATCGATGATAATGTTCTGTGTTAGGTTTTTGAGCTGTGAATCTGTTAATTATCAGAGTCTACATTATGTTTTTCTTGGTACTGTTATCCGTGTAATATCATTAATAAAATTGTTGAACCATAAAAGTTGTAAGGGAGGGAGGGAGGGGGCAGGGGGGAGAAAAAGGGAAAAAAGTGATTGACGATGTTGGGTATGTTGTTGGAATGTCGATTTTATATACTGAGCCATGTTGTATGAATAAGTTAAGCTGATTTGTATCATACATATCGTCAATAAAACAGTTTAAACATAAAAAAACAAAATTACAGAGCACATCCGAGGACATGGATTACTGAGACCAAGTCAGCACGGCTTTTGTGTGGGGAAATCTTGCCTGACCAATTTACTTCAATTCTTTGAAGGAGTGAACAAACATGTGGACAAAGGGGAACCGGTTGATATTGTGTATCTGGATTTCAAAAGGCGTTTGACAAGGTACCTCATGAAAGGCTACAGAGGAAATTGGAGGGTCATGGGATAGGAGGAAATGTCCTATTGTGGATTAAAAACTGGTTGAAGGATAGGAAACAGAGAGTGGGGTTAAATGGGCAGTATTCACAATGGAGAAGGGTAGTTAGTGGGGTTCCTCAGGGGTCTGTGCTAGGACCGCTGCTTTTTAATATATTATAAATGATTTAGAGATGGGAGTAACTAGCGAGGTAATTACATTTGCTGATGACACAAAGTTATTCAAAGTCGTTAACTCGCGACAGGATTGTGAAAAATTACAGAAGGACCTTACGAGAGTGGGAGACTGGGCGGCTAAATGGCAGATGACGTTTAAAGTGAACAAGTGCAAGGTGATGCATGTGGAAAAAAAGAACCCGAATTATAGCTACGTCATGCAAGGTTCCACGTTAGGAGTTACGGACCAAGAAAGGGATCTGGGTGTTATCGTCGATAATACACTGAAACCTTCTGCTCAGTGTGCTGCTGCGGCTAGGAAAGCGAATAGAATGTTGGGTATTATTAGGAAAGGTATGGAAACAAGTGTGAGGATGTTATAATGCCGTTATATCGCTCCATAGTGCGACCGCACCTTGAGTACTGTGTTCAATTCTGGTCGCCGCATCTCAAGAAAGATATAGCGGAATTGGAAAAGGTGCAGCGAAGGGTGACTAAAATGATAGCGGGGATGGGACGACTTCCCTATGAAGAAAGACTAAGGAGGCTAGGGATCTGGGTGTTATCGTCGATAATACACTGAAACCTTCTGCTCAGTGTGCTGCTGCGGCTAGGAAAGCGAATAGAATGTTGGGTATTATTAGGAAAGGTATGGAAACAAGTGTGAGGATGTTATAATGCCGTTATATCGCTCCATAGTGCGACCGCACCTTGAGTACTGTGTTCAATTCTGGTCGCCGCATCTCAAGAAAGATATAGCGGAATTGGAAAAGGTGCAGCGAAGGGTGACTAAAATGATAGCGGGGATGGGACGACTTCCCTATGAAGAAAGACTAAGGAGGCTAGGGCTTTTCAGCTTGGAGTAGAGACGGCTGAAGGGAGGCATGATAAAGGTATATAAAATAATGAGTGGAGTGGAACAGTTGGATGTGAAGCATCTGTTCACGCTTTCCAAAAATACTAGGACTAAGGGGCATGCAATGAAACTACAGTGTAGTAAATTTAAAACAAATCGGAGAAAAGTTTTCTTCACCCAACGCGTAATTAAACTCTGGAATTCATTTCCGGAGAACGTGGTGAAGGCGGTTAGCTTGGCAGAGTTTTAAAAGGGGTTAGACGGTTTCCTAAAGGACAAGTCCATAAACCGTTACTAAATGGACTTGGGAAAAATCCACAATTCCAGGAATAACATGTATAGAATGTTTCTACGTTTGGGAAGCTCGCCAGGTGCCCTTGACCTGGATTGGCCGCTGTCGTGGACAGGATGCTGGGCTCGATGGACCCTTGGTCTTTTCCCAGTATGGAATTACTTATGTACTTATTCCCCCCAATGCAGCAGTCCCCCGCAGGAACCTTGACCCAACCCCCTGCCCAGCAACAGGGGGCTGGAGATCTGACCCCTAACACCGGTTTGGGAGGGGGGGGCTGGAGATCCAGCGGACCTCCAGCGCCCCCCCCCCCCAGCATCCCTCAGATGTCCCTGGTGGCCCAGTGGGTCACAGGTCAATCCCCCCCCCCCAAATGACAGTCTAGCGACCCTTCCCTCCCACCCTACCTTCAGTTGGAGGAGGGAGGTGGCCTCCTCTGGGATGCGCTGGGCTTCACACCGCGCCGATGGAAGAGGAGGGAGACCACCTTTTGACAACCCAGACTGGTCAAACAAGTGCGGGAGGATTGTCTACCCCATGATCAGAGAGAATTGCGTGCTTAAATTTGCAAGCAATTATCTCTGATCATAGGTCCAGTAAAGCCCCCTGCTCTTCCAGCACTATTTTCAGAGCGCTGTTTGGAACAGCACGGGGCTTTTATCATCTGCCCATTTGTGAATATTGCCAACACATATCACCAGCTGTCTCCCTCCCTCACTCCTCCCGTCCTATGGAATCCCCAAAATTCAGCCACGTTTCACCCCTGACACCCCCAGCTTTTCCTCTTTGTCCCTCCTGCAGCACCCCCTCCTCAGCTTGCCCTTTTCATCTCCTCTCTCCCTCCACCCCTATTATGCACCTGCCCTCTCGCTGAGGATTCTAGGTCAGGTCCGCCTGGACAGTTCCCACCGGACCGTTCCCACTCACCAGTTCCCATGTGGACAATTCGCACCACACCGGAGAGGACAAATCCCACCCATAACTCAAAAAATACAAAACACATAAGGCAAGTAATCTCCCTCCCTTTTCTCTTCCAGATTGTACCCTCTCACCCCCCCCCCCCCCCAACAACATTATCTTTTACAGATCCTTTTCCCCTTCCAGACATGCAGTTCATGAGGGGGGAACAAAAGCCGCCCCCCAGCCCCCAAACTACGTTTCAACCTCATTCACGTTTAATCCGGGATCTAAATGTTATAAATAAATAAATAGTTAAATTCAAACTGTAGTTCATGTGGGGGAGGGGGGAAATGACCCCACACACCCCCAAACTAGATTTCAACCTAATTCAGTCCCTCAAAATGACACGCTGATTACGATTTATAACAAATGACTACTGTACCTATGAAAAGTTATTCTGTCTCTGTTGCACATTCTTTCGCTGCTCTAACTTCCTCGTTCCAGACCTGATGTAATAAAGAAGTGACGATCGGTAAAAAAAAAAAGCCTAGAGAAGGTGGGAAATGACCGAGGAGGGGGAGTCCTAGGTGGGAACTGTCCAGGTGGGAACTCGCCTGATACCATGATAAGCCCCATGGAGGTAGGGGAGAAGAAATGAAATGGAACAAGGAGAGCGGTGCCACAGGAGGGCAGGTGCCCACTGGGGGTGGGGGTGGAGGGGGGAGAAGGCTCAGTGTACGAGTTCTGCAGAGTCACCATTGACATCTGTTTTAAATGACTATGCACAGGCGTTCAGCAGATTCTCCAACACTCACTGTAAACTAGATACCTGCCCCAACTACCTAATGAAATCCGCCCCTGACCGCTTCGTAGCAGACCTCACATCCCACCTAAATTACATACTTCAGCAAGGTCTCTTCCCTAAGGAAAATGGCAATATCCTACTCACCCCAATACCAAAACACACCAAGAAAAAAAAACAAATGAAATCACTAACTACCGTCCAGTAGCATCCATTCCATTGTCAATCAAACTGATGGAAAGCATGGTAGCCAAACAACTTACAGATTATATAAACAAATTCTCAATATTACACGAATCAGTCAGGTTTTCTCCCCCCACACAGCACAGAAACAGTACTACTCACTCTCCTAGCCAAATTCAAGCAGGAAATAGAAACAGGAAAAACCTCCTCCTCCAATTCGACATGCTTAACCATAATTATTAATAAGATTACTAGATAAGTTCGGGATTGGTGGAAACACACTTAGCTGGATCAAGGGTTTCCTAACCACAAGAACATAGCAAGTAAAATCAAACTCAAACATATCATCACCGTGGAAAGCAGACTGCGGAATACCACAAGGATCACCGCTATCACCAATCCTCTTCAACCTAATGATGACCCCAAGACCTATCAACCAAGGCCTTAACCCTTTCATCTATGCAGACAATGTCACAATATACATTCCTTTCAAATCTAAACTGACAGAAATCACCAACAAAATCAAGAACAGCTTGAACATCATGGACTCTTGGGCAAATGCATTTCAACTAAAACTCAAGGTTATCAATAGAAATCAAACAAAATAAAACATGGAAAAGAAAATAAGATGATACCTTTTTTATTGGACATAACTTAATACATTTCTTGAATAGCTCTCGAAGGTCTCCCTTCTTCCTCAGATCGGAAATAAGCAAATGTGCTAGCTGACAGTGTATATAAGTGAAAACGTTCAAGCATTACTATGACAGTCTGACAGGGTGGGAGGATGGGGTGGGTAGGAAGTATGCATGGGGACATCAAAGCATATCATTGATATTCTAACAGGGTGGGTGTGGATAGGTGAGGGGAGGGTGATCAACAGACATATACAGCTTTATGGTTTATAATGGGCTAGGAACCCCAGATCCTTGTTAAGTCCTTTCTGTTGGGTGTTAAAATATTCAATCATTCTGACTTCAAAGGTCTTACGTTCTTGTATGGTTTTAAAGTTACCTTTGAGGATTCTGACTGTGAAATCACTGGTACAGTGTCCTGGTCCTGTAAAATGTTGACCAACAGGCGTGGGAACCCTGCTGGCACCAGTATTGTTCATATGTCTATGTAAATTGAATCTTGTCTTAAGCATCTGGCCTGTTTCTCCAATATAGCATCCTTCGTTACATTTTTTACACTGAATGATATATACCACATTGGAAGATGAGCAAGTGAAAGATCCCTTTATGTTGAATATCTTTCCTTTGTGGATGACTTTGGGGTCCTGTGAAATATTTTGGCATAGTTTGCAACTGGATAAATTACAGGGAAGTGTGCCCTTCTGTTCCTTTTCAGTCTGTGATGGAAGTTTACTTCTGATTAGCTTGTGTTTTAAATTGGGTGGCTGTCGGAAGGCCAGTACTGGTGGGGATGGGAATATCTCTTTCAGTAATTCATCCTCCTGGAGTATAGGTTGTAGATCTCTTATGATTTTCCTCAGTTTTTCCAGCTCTGGATTGTATGTCACTACAAGGGGGATTCTGTCTGTGGATTTTTTCTCCTTGTACTGTATCAGATTCTCCCTGGGTCTTTTGAGGGAGGAGGCAATATTCTTGGAGATTATTTTGGGGTTGTAGCCTTTCTGTTTGAAGGATTCAGTCAGGGTTTTAAGGTGTCTGTCTCTGTCCCCTGGGTCAGAGCAGATACGGTGGTATCTTGTGGATTGGCTGTAAATAATGGATCTTTTTGTATGTGAAGGATGGAAGCTGGAGTTGTGGAGGTAGCTACATCTGTCTGTGGGTTTCTTGTATATAGATGTTTGTATACAGCCATCACTGATTGAGACCGTGGTGAGCAAAAAATTGACTTTTTCTGGGGAGTAGTCAATTTTGAATCTGATTGTAGGATGGTATGTATTGAATGCAGAATAAAACTGTTTCAGAGTTTCTTCACCCTCCGTCCAAATCATAAAAATGTCATCGATGTACCGGTAGTATTTTAGAGGTTTGGTCTGGTGTGTATTCAGAAATGTCTCTTCCAGCTCAGCCATAAAAAGGTTGGCATATTGGGGTGCTGTCCTGGTGCCCATCGCAGTGCCCATTATTTGCAGATAGATATCATTGTTAAAGTGGAAGTAGTTGTGAGTTAAAATGAATTTGATTAATTTTGTAATAGTTTCTGGTGAGTACTGATGGTCCAGTGTGGATTTTTTTAGGAGTCTTCCACATGCAGCTATGCCATCCGCATGTGGAATGTTGCTGTATAGTGATTCTACATCCATCGTGACCAGAAGGGTGTTAGGTGGTAGTTGCTTGATATTTTTCAATTTATTCAGAAAGTCTGTGGTGTCTTGTATGAAGCTGTTAGTTTTGTGTACGAGAGGTTTCAGAATTCCCTCTATGAATCCAGATATTTCTTCCGTGAGTGTGCCAATACCTGATATGATTGGTCTGCCAGGGTTTCCCAGTTTGTGGATCTTGGGTAGCATGTAAAATGTGCCCACGGAAGGTTGATTTGGTATGAGTTTCTTCAGGCGAGGTTGCGCTTGTGTAGGAAATGTTTTGATAAGGTCTTTCATCTGTTTTGTGTAATCCTGTGTGGGGTCCTCAGTTAGTTTCCTGTAGTATTTATTGTCTGAGAGCTGTCTGTGCCCTTCTTCAGTGTATTTTTGTGTGTCCATAATTACCACTGCGCCTCCTTTGTCAGCGGGTTTGATGATAATGCGTTCGTTAGTTTGTAGGGTACTTATGGCCGCTCTTTCTGGTGGGGTAAGATTGTACAGGATTCTCTTTTGTTTGTTGGAGAGTTATGATTTAACCCTATGTCTGAAACTTTCTATGTAATTATCCAGTTTGTAGTTTTGTCCCTCCTGTGGGGTGAAATAAGTGTTCTTCTGTTTAAGACTATTTCGGATCATTTGATGTCTCTCTATTGTGGAAATGTGCTTTAAGACGCATTTTTCTGAAGAATTCTTCTAGGTCTGAATATAGCTGGATTTCATCTAGGTTATTCGATGGGCAGAATGAGAGCCCTTTGGAAAGCACAGAGATTTCATGCTGTGATAATTGATGGTTCGAGAGGTTTATTATCCCCATCTGATTCGCATCTGTAAAGGTGTGATCAGTATTCCCTGGTTTGTTTGGGCTCTGATTTTCACATGCCTCAGATGTGTATCCAAGTGTCTCCAAGGTGTCTGGGGATGTTGGTTCTGCAGAGCTGTAGCTATTCAAGGATAAGCAGTTTCTCTCTCTTTGATTTTGAAGAAGAGAATATAGCTTTATTTCCTTTTTGCGGATAGCATTCAATACATACCATCCTACAATCAGATTCAAAATTGACTACTCCCCAGAAAAAGTCAATTTTTTGGACACCACGGTCTCAATCAGTGATGGCTGTATACAAACATCTATATACAAGAAACCCACAGACAGATGTAGCTACCTCCACAACTCCAGCTTCCATCCTTCACATACAAAAAGATCCATCATTTACAGCCAAGCCACAAGATACCACCGTATCTGCTCTGACCCAGGGGACTCAGGAAGGTTGTTCCAAGCATAGGGTGAGGCGAGGCAGAATGAGCAGAGCCTGGAGTTGGCGGTGGTGGAGAAGGGTACTGAGAGGAGGGATTTGTCCTGTGAACGGAGGTTTCGGGTGGGAACGTAAGGGGAGATGAGGATAGAAAGGTAGTGAGGGGCAGCAGACTGAGTGCATTTGTAGGTAAGAAGGAGAAGCTTGAATTGAATGCGGTATCTGATCGGAAGCCAGTGAAGTGACCTGAGGAGAGGGGTGATACGAGTATATCGGTTCTGGCGGAATATAAGACGTGCAGCAGAGTTCTGAACAGATTGAAGGGGGGATAGATGGCTAAGTGGGAGGCCGGTGAGGAGTAAGTTGCAGTAGTCAAGGCGAGAAGTAATGAGAGCGTGGACGAAAGTTTGGTTAGTGTGTTCAGAGAGGAAAGGGCGAATTTTGCTGATGTTAAAGAGAAAGAAGCGCCAGGTCTTGGCTATCTGCTGGATATGTGCAGAGAAGGAGAGGGAGGAGTCAAAGATGACTCCGAGGTTGCGGGCAGATGAGACGGGGAGGATGATGGTGTTATCGACTGAGATAGAAAGTGGAGGAAGAGGAGAAGTGGGTTTTGGAGGAAAGACGATGAGCTCGGTCTTGGACATGTTCAGTTTCAGGTGGCGGTTGGACATCCAGGCAGCAATGTCATGTAAGCAGGCTGATACCTTTGTCTAGGGCGCCGCGGTGATGCCTGGTGTGGAGAGATACAGCTGGGTGTCATCAGCATAGAGATGATACTGAAAACCATGAGATGACATCAGGGAGCCCAGGGAAGATGTGTAGATTGAGAAGAGAAGGGGTCCAAGGACAGATCCCTGGGGAACTCCAACAGATAGGGGGATGGGGTGGAGGAAGATCCATGAGAATGAACTCTGAAGGTGCGGTGGGAGAGATAGGAAGAGAACTAGGAGAGGACAGAGCCCTGGAACTCAAATGAGGACAGTGTGGCAAGAAGTCAGTCATGATTGACAGTGTCAAAAGCGGCAGATAGATCAAGGAGGATGAGGATGGAGTAGTGGCCTCTGGACTTGGTAAGGAACAGGTCATTACAGACTTTAGAGAGTGCTGTTTCTGTCGAGTGTAGAGAGCGAAAACCGGATTGAAGTGGATCGAGGATGGCATGAGAGGAGAGAAAATCAAGGCAGCGGCTGTGAACGGCACGCTCAAGTATTTTGGAGAGGAAGGGTAGGAGGGAGATGGGGCGGTAGTTGGAGGGACAGGTAGGGTCAAGTGATGGTTTTTTGAGGAGAGGTGTGACTACAGCGTGCTTGAAGGTGTCAGGGACAGTTGCAGTGGAGAGAGGTTGAGGATATGACAGATGGAGGGGTGACAGTATGAGAGATGATGTTAAGTAAGTTGGTGGGGATGGGATCAGAAGAGCAGGTGGTGCATTTTGAGGAGGAAAGAAGGCGAGCGGTTTCCTCCTCGGTGATGACAGGAAAGGAGGGTTGGTTGGTTGAGGGAGAGGGTTGAAGGGTGAAGAGGAGGAGATGGTTTGGTAGAGAACTCAAGGTTGATCTTTTGTACCTTGTTGCGGAAGTATCAGCTAGTGATTGAGGAGAGAGCGGGAGGGGGGGGGGAGCGGAGGGCACTTTGAGGAGGGAGTTAAGGGTGGCGAAGAGACGACGGGGTTGGGGCTGAGAGAATTGGTCAATTGGGTGTAATAGTCCTGTTTGGCAAGGAATAGGGAGGACTGGAAGGAGGATAGCATGAATTTGTAGTGAAGGAAGTCTGAATGGGTGCGAGATTTCCTCCAGAGGCATTCAGCAGATCGGCGCAGGAGCGAAGGTAACGGATGCAAGGGATCAGCCAAGGCTGGGGATTAGTATGCTTTGTGGGACGGGAAGTGGATGGTGCGAGGGTGTCCACAGCAGAAGAGAGAGTGGCATTGTAAGCGGAGACAGCCTTGTCGACAGATTCAGAGGACATGATGGAGGGGAGGAGATTAGAAATACTAGAGGATAGGGAGGGAGGGTCAATAGCCTGGAGATTCCTGGAGGTAGTGGTTAAGGTTGGACGGGGCTGAGGGGGGGGGGTGAAGAAGTGTGAAGGTGATTAGGTGATGATCGGAGAGAGGAAGAGCTGAAGCGAGGAAATTGGAGGGAGAGCCGGAAGAGGAGAGGAGAGAACTCACCCCCTCTGGGCCCCTGTCCTTAAAGCCACCACTCTCCCCCACCCAACCAAGGAACCCAAAATCTTCCCCACCACTGGAGAGTACTGGACGCCCACCCCACTACCTCACCCTCCATCTGGTCTGGGCCCGACTGCACCTCTTGGCCCAACTCCATCGCGTCTTCTCTAGCCGTCCCTTACGCTGCTTCTCAGGGGCCTGTACCAGGTTTCTCCCCCATCCACTGTCTGCACACCCCTCTTCCAGGAACTCATGCGACATGGCAGGGGGTCTCCCATCCATCCTCCTCCTTCGCTTTCGGAGCCCGCCGGTCCAAGGGGCTCCTCTCTCTCTTCCCCAGAGCAGCCCCAGGCTGGGAACTGCTCCATCTGGCCTTAGATTTTCTCAGCCCAGTAGGCCCCATACCTGGGACTTTCCTAAGGAAATGTCCCCAGGGCATTGCCTCCTGGCTGGGGAAGGAGCCAAGCCTAGCTCCCTTCCTTCCTTCTAGGCCCAGAGCCTCTGGCAACACTCCTTCTCTCACAGTCTGGAATGCTCTCAGGCAGGAGGTGGTGATAACGGTAACGGAATTCAAAAATGCGTGGGATAAACGGAAGAATCCTGTTCAGAAGGAATAGATCCTCAAAAGCTTTGCGGAGATTGGGTGGTAGAGCCGGTGGGGAGGCGGGGCTAGTGCTGGGCAGACTTCTACAGTCTGTGCCCTGAAAATGGCAGACACAAATCAAAGTCAGGTAAACACATAAAAGTAGCACATATGAGTTTATCTTGTTGGGCAGACTGGATGGACTGTGCAGGTCTTTCTCTGCCGTCATCTACTATGTTACTTTCCAACTTATTTTCGAAACAGAAGGGCACCTATTTTCTGACACAAATCAGGAGATGGGCGGCCTTCTCTCAATCCGCCCAAATCGGCATAATCGAAAGCCGATTTTCGGCGCTCTCAACTGCTTTCTGTCGCGGGACCGGCCAAAGTTCAGGGGGGTGTCGGAGGCGTAGTGAAGGCGGGACTGGGGCGTAGTGGGCGCCCTGGGCCCATAATGGAAAAAGAAGGCCGCTTCCTGACGAGCACTTGGGCAATTTTACTTGGTCCATTTATTTTCAGGACCAAGCCTCAAAAAGGTGCCCGAACTGACCAGGTGAACACCGGAGGGAATAGGGGATGACCTCCGCTTACTCCCCCAGTGGTCACCAACCCCCTCCCACCCCCCAAAAAACAAATTAATACATTTTTTGCCAGCTTCTATGCCAGCCTCAAATGTCATACCCAGCAGTATGCAGGTCCCTGGAGCAGTTTTAGTGGGTGGGTGCAGTGCACTTCAGGCAGGCGGACCCAGGCCCATCCCCCCCATACCTGTTACACTTGTGGTGGTAAATGATGACCCCTCCAACCCCTCCAAAACCCACTGTACCTGAAACAGGTGGGAAATCAGGAGACGAAAGGCAGATTTTGGTTCCAAACAAGGCAACTTTATTGCTAGCAAGTGAACAGTACCGAGTAGTCTCAGGACACTGTGTGTCATAAATCATCTGACACTTACATTTATACTTCCCTACTGGGCCTGCGCATTTGGCCCCTTACACGTCACAACTGGCATGCGCAGTAAACATTTGTAGTTCTTACAGTACAAAATTGTAGTCCCAGTACGCACTCACGTCATAACACTGAAATGATACTGGCGAGAAAAACGAAACTTAGCAGCTTATTCTTCACACACACACACACAATGCTCCTTTCTAGCACAGGAGATAAGGTTCGGCTCAGGAATGCAGGGGGTGTCAGCACCCTCCAAGGTCGCGTTGCTACATGCAAGCTGGTCTTGTATAGGCCTTGCAAACTACTGTTACAAGCTATAAGTCTAATAATCCTGCATTCTGTCCTTACATTAGTAAACAGCAAACTTCTTTCGTTAGTAAACAGTAAAACTGGATAAGGCACAAATGTCCAGTGCAGTAATAAAGTATGGCTAAACAGCCAAAAGCAGAGGTAGAGTGCATAAGTATAAGTCCATCAGTAGGCACAAAACATGAGGTTGTTCTGTTGTTCAGTAGTATACGGGTAGTACTCCTAGTATTTGAGTAGTATCCGGCGTTCCACTCCTTCATTCCCCCCTTTTGATACTTGAACATCCATTCTGGTGGAGAGTATCACCTCCATGGACTCTAAAAGGGAAAGAAAGGACAAGAATAGTTAGCGAAGGAGGCATAAAGCGAGCCCTAAGCCCTTGCGCAGCCGTCGGTTGCTTCGCCGGGGTTGAGACGGAGGGTCCCTAGAGGAATCCCCCCCCCTTTGTAGCCGGTCTTTTGCTGGCACAAGGGTAATGGCCCATTAAGTGACTCAGGGGGTTCAAAGTGCACATCAGCCACAAGGTGCTTCGTCGTAAGCTTCATCAGACTGGGGAATGGGGGAGTACATCTGGAGAGCCATAAGTTGGGCAGCAGCCCGGCGGTCGGCGATGCTCTCCATGGTGGAGCGGAGACACCTGAAAACAAAGGGAAGAGATAAGGGAATTAGTAAACAGGACAACAAAAACAGGCCACCCATGACGAGGAGGCCTTGCAGGCTCCCGGAGGTTGGCAACCAGCTGGTTAGGGAGGAAGTCCAGTCCCACGCGCTGTTCCAGGTCTGGACGGGGACGTGGGCTAATTTGACCATCCGGTCAGTTATCTCTTTGATGACATGGCTCTGGTCATCAATCTGTAAGCAGCAATTACTGAGGTTAAACTTGCCACACACCCCGCCCTCCTGGGCTAGGAGGTAGTCAAGAGCCAAGCGATTTTGGTAAACTGCGGTAATGAGCTTAGTGTTTTGCCGGGCTAGGATATTGAGGGCAAAGGCCGAATCGTTAGTAAGGATTTCGAGCACGGCCTGTAGACGGATAATGCGATTCAGCATATAGATAGGGGTACGGTACCCGTATGTACCATCTTCAGCCCATGTGGCCGGTCCATAGTAATGAATGATGCGTTCTGGCGGCCACTCGTTGTCTTTCCAGTCTCCAATTTGGACTTTGGGCTTGGTGTTTAGAAAAGACCGTTTACGTCTGGCAGGGTTATCTGGCCCCTTTTCCACGTATAGGGGGATACCCAAAGTTTCGCCGACTCGCAGGGGTAGAAGGAAAAAACTAGGTCGGACAGTGCCCAAGAGACAGGTACCGTACCAGCGGGCCGGGAGCTGTTCGTAGGCCCTGCGCCCGCAGATATAGTAGTAGCCCTCCGGGGCTACCCACTTGAGGGAGGCGTTTCCTCCGTATGTCCATGTCGTGTTCAAGGTGGGTTCTGTCCAGATAGGCTCCGGAACGGGCAGGTTATCCGTTTGCCACCAGGTCGTCCGGCTTCCATTATACTGAAGGACCCCCGTGCAGGCAGAATCTCCCACTGGTACAGAGTACCGCTTCGATGGCGCTCGACTAGCGCAGAGGGTGCCTATGATATTTGTTCGTAGGGCCCATTCGTACGGCTTCGGCCGTTGGGGAAAGGTAATGTTAGTGGTGTTGAGTGCATCCCATGTTTGCTGTCGGATCTCTCTCGCTTCCCAGGGCCATTGTTCACCCATGTCGGTGCCTCCACAGACGAAACAGTTGGCAATTCCCAGGGAGAGGGCAATGTTTTCGGCCAAGTTGAGGAACATATTCCGGGCTTCTGGGGAAATGGGGAATTTAGTCTCGGTCTGTTCAGCACGAGCGATTTCATCGAATACCTCTTGGTAGCCGACGACAGTAGTCTGGTAGTGCGTAGGAGGCTTTGTTTCGAGGCTCTGATATATGGTAATATATGTCAACGGATCCATTCCTCCTCCGTCAATGCCAAGGCCCCACGTCCCTCTCCATGGCATATCGTGTCCTCGAATGGGCCAGTCTAGGGACACATAGTTACCAGAACCTCGACGAAACTCGCCCAGGCCGGTGCATCCGGCATATCCTCCACCCGTATAAGCACATACTCGGTCCCAGCCCGAGGCTCGAGTGTCACCGGCACATGGGAGCCAAACCCACGGGGAGCAGCATCTCATGTCTGGACTGAAGGGGCAGACATACTTGTGGTCGTTCACATATGCCTTACGCCAACTCTGACTGCCACATTTGCGGGACCAAGGGTGTTTGTCCATGGCGACACAGACGTCGAAGGTTAGGGTTGCTACAGTTTGGATGCCACCGACAAGGATGCGAGTGGAATTTATGTAATACAGAATGCCATCTCCCTCGACTCCCGGAGGGCCGGCCACATACGCAGGGAGTCCTACGCTGAGGGTGACATTGTAGTATCTTGGCTTGGTAGGGCTATGGCAGATAGTGAGATTGCCTTGGAGGCATCTGTGGAACTGTTGGAGGCCATTCGGGGTAATGAGGGCACACGTCGGTAGAAGCTTGCAATTGCCTTCTGGGGGTTGCGTCTGGTGGATGAGGGTGGTAACCAGGTGATATCCTCCCTCTATACGATGGCGCACCAGGCGCAAACATTCAGTGCAATTCTTGCTCAGGGTGGTAGGATAGCAGCTCGGGACTGCGCACAGGAGAAGGAAGATGCTCAGCATTATAGATTTGGTGGGAGGTATCCAAGCCTTTGCAGCAAGAAGATTATGAGGCCCACGATGATGGCTGCAATGAATGCAGAACCAAAGACGCAGTGGGTCCAAAAGCTGGGCTTCTGTTGCTGGGCAGGCATGAATCTGTCGGTTCACGTCTTTCTTAGGGTCAGCCGTAGTGGAGCGTCAGGATGTTGATGCGTGGTCCAACGCTTCGGGGCGCTGCTAGTGGGGGCAGCAGGTTTCAGTCGGGTCCAATGTATCCACACTGGGTTTCCTGCAATTTTAACAGCGGTTGGGGTCGTTAGGAGAACAAGGGAGGGTCCTTTCCATTTGGGTTTCAGACAGTCGGAGTCATCCCACTCTTTTACCCATACCTCATCTCCTACCCTGAACCGATGGGTGGGACTGGTGAGAACCAAGGGAGCTACTCTTTCAGTGTATTGCTGGATGTCTTGCACTAGCTCGTGTAATGCTTTCATCTGTCTTACTATGGAACTCTCGCCCTGTATCTGCAAGGAGTCGGGAAAAGAGGGTAGTGGTGGTGGCCTAGCATACATCATCTCGTAGGGAGTAAGGCCGGTAGCCTTGGGGGTACACCTAAGATGCAGCAAGGCCAGTGGAAGCAGGTCGGGCCATTTGGCTTTTGTTTCTTGGCATAGCTTGGCTAGCTGGTTCTTCAGGGATCGGTTAGCCCTCTCCACTACTCCACTGCTTTGGGGTCTCCAGGCACAATGTAACTTCCAATCGAGGCCCAGTCTGGTACTGAGCTGTTGTGTTACTTCGCTGGCGAAGGCGGGCCCGTTGTCAGAATTTATTTGCTTGGGGAGACCGTATCTGGGTAAGATTTGATGAAGCAGTAGGGAGGTGACTTCTTTAGCCATTTCCGTTCTGGTAGGTTGGGCTTCAATCCATCCGGTGTAGGTACATACGACGACGAGGATGGCTTTATAGCCCCGGGCCGGGGGCATGTGTGTGAAGTCAATCTGGCAGACTTGGAAGGGGCTTGTGCCTCGGAGGACATGTCCTGGCATAGGGCCGGGCCCCGTTCGAGGGTTGTTCCGGGCACAAGTTGCGCATCGGCTGGAAGCAGTTTTAGTCCACAGGGACAGTTTGTTGATGTAGTAGGTCTTCTCGAGTAGGCGCCCTAGAGCGTCCCTGCCCAGGTGGGTGCGGTCATGAGCCTCCTTGGTCACCGTCCAGGCCAAGGCTTCGGGTATCCATATGCGCCCATCCTGTAGTATCCACCAACCGTTGCGTGATTCCAGGCTCTCTTGGCGGCCCATTCCGTTTCTTGGGGGGTGTAGATGGGGACCTCTGTCGGGAGGTGAACAACGAGTACAGGGTCAGGAAAAGGAGTAGAGTGAGGGAGCTGACTTGCCCTTTTTGCAGCATCATCTGCCCGTTGGTTACCCCGGGCAATGGGATCCGTCCGGCCGGTGTGAGCCCTACAGTGCATCACAGCTACCTTCTTCGGTTTCCATACTGACTCAAGTAATTGGCAGATCTCCGTGGCATTTGCAAGTCCTTTCCCCTCAGCAGTCAGAAATCCCCTTTCCTTGTACAAGGCTCCGTGCACCTGGAGGGTGAGGAAGGCGTATTTGGAGTCGGTGTAGATGTTAACAACTTTCCCTTCAGCCCACAAGAGGGCTTTTGTGAGGGCAATTAGCTCTGCCTTCTGGGCTGATGTTCCGGGCGGCAGGGCCATAGCCTCGATCACATGGTCTTCAGACACGACAGCATAGCCAGCTCTTCGAATTCCCTCGATCACCTGGCTGCTTCCATCGGTAAAAAGGGTGATGCCCCCTTGCCAGGGTTGGTCCTTCAGGTCAGGTCTGCTCGAGTGCACAGTGGCCATCACCTCTTCACAGTCGTGGAGTGGTGGTTCAGGGGCCGGAAGGAGAGTAGCAGGATTAAGGTTAGTTGTGTCCAGGATCCGTACCTCCGGATTTTCGCACAGGAGGGCTTGGTATTTAACCAATCGGGAGTTGGTCATCCATCTGGGTCCGTGGCTCTCGAGCAGGCCGCGGATGGTGTGGGTGTGGTCACAAAAAGTGTTTGGCCGAAGGTGAGCTTGTTGGCCTCGTGTATCAGCAGACAGGCAGCCGCAATGCTTCGTAGGCAGCCCGGCCATCCTCGTGCTACATTGTCCATGCTCTTGGAGAGGTATGCTACAGGGCGTTGCCAGGTGCCGACCAATTGGGTAAGGACTCCAAGTGCCAGTCCCTTCTTTTCGTCGACGAACAAGTGGAACGGCTTAGTCACATCTGGCAGTCCGAGCGCTGGTGGGGCCACAAGGGCCTCCTTGAGGTCCTGAAGGGCTTTCAGTTCGGGTTTCTCCCACTGGAGGGTTTGGCCCTCGAGCTCAGGTCCTTTTAGCTTGGCATACAGAGCATGGGTCAGAACAGCGAAGTTGATGATCCATATCCGGCAATATCCAGCAGCTCCGAGGAGTGCTCGCAATTCCTTCTTATTCACAGGGGTGGGTTGATTACGGATAGCTTGGGTTCGGGGGGCACCGAGCCTCCGGGTTCCTTCTCGGAGGCGAAACCCCAGATACTCGACTTCGATCTCGCATATCTGGGCCTTCTTGCGACTGGCCCGGTACCCCTGGGCTTCCAGGGTTTTCAAGAGGTAAAGGGTAGCTTCTGCACAGTCCGTGTACGTTTCACGGGCCACCAACAGGTCATCCACGTATTGGACGACCGGCCCGTACTCGTCTTGGTACATTTTCAGATCCTGGGCGAGCTGGTCACCAAAGAGGGTAGGCGAGTTCTTGAACCCTTGGGGGAGCCGGGTCCATGTAAATTGCTGCTTATTTCCCGTCCGTAAGTCTTCCCACGTGAAGGCAAACAACTTCTGGCTGTCGGCAGCAAGGGGGATGGAGAAGAAGGCGTCCTTCAGGTCAATGACACTATACCACTTGGTCTGGGATGGCACTTGGGCTAGGATGGAGTAGGGGTTCGGTACAAGGGCAACTATGTCGGCCACCTGGTTGTTGACCTTCCTTAGGTCCTGGACGGGCCGGTATTCGGATGTTCCTGGCTTCTTAACAGGCAACAATGGGGTATTCCACGCGGATCTGATTGGTTTAAGGACCCCTTGTTGAAGGAGTTTCTGTAAATGAATTTGCATACTATGCCGGGCTGCATAGGGGATGTGGTATTGTCCTTGGTTGACAACTTGAGCATTTGGTTTGAGCTCAATCCAGATGGGGATAGCGTTAATGGCCAGCCCTCCGGGGTTTACTTCTGCCCACACATTGGGCACTTCATCCATTATGGCTCGCCTCTGCTGGCAAAAGGGGTATTCTGGTCGTAGCGGCAGTCGCCAGGCCCTACAGTTGGGGGAACGTGTAGTCTCCATTCTTCTCTCACTGGGCAGACAAGTGTTACTGGTCGATCTTCAAAGCGAGCTTCCACTTCACCCGTGGTCTTGAACTTCAAGGTGGCCTGGAGCTTACACAGTAGGTCTCGACCAATCAAGGGGACGGGGCATCCAGGGATGTGTATGAACTGATGAGACACCATCGTCCCTCCGATCTGGACTTGGCGCTCCTTGAGGAGGGGGGCTGCAAGGGATTTCCCGGAGGCTCCCACAATTGGTATAGTCTCTTTCGTGGCTGGGGCTATAGCAGTGGTGAAAACAGAACGTTGGGCCCCTGTGTCTAGTAAGGCCTTCATGGACTCTGTCCCCACCCGAATTTCCACCAGAGGGTCAGTGGGGACTCTGCCCTCCCGGTCTCTTCATGCGGTACTGTCTCGGGTAGCGTCCACAGCCATCTGCCATTCCCTCCGGTCATCCCGTCCTCTATCCCTTCGGCCTCTTCCTCGGCCTCGTCTGGGTGCCCCTGTACGGTCGTCTGTCTCCTCCTCTCTCTGTCGGTCCCATGGCTCCTCTTCTCTCGGTTGGTCCCGTATCTCCTCTGGACAATCAGCCCACCAGTGTCCTTCTTTTCGACAATTTGCACACTGGTTACGTCCTAAGGGGGACCGTGCTTCTCTTGTCTTTCTGCCCCTCCCCCTTGGTCTAGGCCTCAGGCGTTCTTCCAGTACCGTGGCCAACACATCTGCCTTTTCTCGCATCCGCCTGGTCGATTCCTTCCGGGCCTCCGTCTTCTCTTCCTGGTCGCGATATCCGAATACGCGATCAGCTATAGCTTTCAGTTGGCTAAGGCTCATCCCTTCGAACCCCTCCGTTCTCTGTAGCTTCCTTCGTATATCGGTGCTGACTGGCTAACAAAACTCATAACCACGGTTGGGAGGTTCTTGGGATCTTCGGGGTTTATCGGGCTGTGTCTTCTAAATGCCTCCATAAGTCGTTCCAGAAAGTCCCCTGGCCTCTCGTCCTTTTGTTGGACGACACTGTGGATTTTCCCCATATTGGTGACCTTCTGCTTCCCCTTCTTTAAGGCAGCCAGGTACGCCTGCTGGTATCGGCGGATAGAGGTTTGGCCTTCAGCGGTTCGATAGTCCCACACAGGGGCAGCGATGGGCACCTCCGTCTCTATTAGGTTCTGTAAGTTGGCATGGTTAGGGTTCGCATCCCGGACAGCTTGCTCCATATTTTGTTGTAAAAGGCGGCGTTCTTCAGTGGTCAGGATGTGGGCGCTCAACTGCCTGAGGTCTCCCCAAGTCGGATTATAACTGTATATAATGCCTTCCACCAGCTCTACCAACTGCTCGGGTTTCTGGTCGTAAGACGGCCCATGCAATTTCCAGTTATACAAGTCAGCACTTGAGAAGGGAACGTGGCTATAAACTGTCGATTCAATGGGCTGGCCCCCCCCTTCCGCCAGGTTAGGGGTATAGGTGGTAGATTGTCGAACTGGGAATAAGTTAGTGGCTCCCCCTTTCCTGCTCGAAGGAAGGGCACTGCGTGGACTCGATTGGGGGAACCGAGTAATGTTCTTCACAACCCGTTTGCTCTTCCGTATGGTTGCGGGGCCAGGTGACTCAGGTGAGTCTGGACGGGACGTCTCTCCGGCCTCCGTCTCTGACCCGGAAGCCTCGGCGTCATCCGGCCCCACCTCCAGATTCGCGATGTCAGGGTATAACGGGGCATACGGCGGTGGCGCGATATCGTCTTCGTATGCTTCCGCCGTAGCAAGTATCGGGGCCTTTGAGGGCTTCTTTTCGGGCAAACCCTGAACTTTCCCTAGGGTTTCCTTTGGGGGTTTCGTTCTAGGAAGTGTGTTGGTAGTACTGGGCGTAGTTCCTGTCTTGACAATGGTAGCAGGGGGCGTGGTCTCAGTGGCTTCAACGCTAGGGGCGGTCGGCCGTATGGGGGCGGTCCCTGCGGCCTTCTGAACGGCGGCGGTTGCCGAGCTTTGGAGAGCGAAGGCATGGGTCGGCAGGGCTTTAAGTTTGGTTTTCCGTCCCTTTCTCTGCTTTACCACCATGAGGGCGGCCTTTTCTACCTTCCGTTGGGCCCAAGCCGGCGGATCCCGGACTACATCCAACCACGCTTGGATGTACGGAATGTCCTCGGGACAGCCTGGGTTTCCCTCAACTATAACAATATTCATGACCGCCGCCACTTTTTCATACTCGAATGACCCTCCCGGGGGCCATCCAGCAATTCCTAGCCCTGGCCACATAAATTGACATCTCTGTATCATCCCGGCCCTGCTACATTTATCTTGGTCGAACACTTCGCTAAAGTGTTCCGTCATTAAATCTAACGGTGAAGACCCACCCCGCCCATGCTAACCTGAGTGCCAAAGAACAGGTGACGGACAAAGGGGAAAGGGGGGGTGGAGGAGTAAGGGGTCTCGTTCCACCAGATACACAAGGGTCAACACTCGGCCTGACCAGGACGCGGTCGCCCGGCCTGGAACTGCAAGCCCATTTACACACTTTCATACACCACAAGAAACCCCCCCGTTCGTTCGCCACTCGGTTTCGTCGCCAGAGCCTAGTGAGTTTCGGGACCTAGTCGTATACCAATAGTCCGTATTAGTCACTGGCTAAAAGAGGGTGATCACGCCTCTTCTTCGGTCCTTACTGGGCCGGTCACTACGTAGAGTATACTCGCCTGTCCGCCGTGTTCGCAGGCCGCGCCGTCGTACGCGCCTCTCCAGAGAGGAAAAAAAGAAAAAGAATAAGGTGCCTTGCCGGAACCACACAGCCCCCTCCACAGTCAGGCGGAGTTGATCGACCCTCCTCCGGGAGATGGACGCTGAAATCAGCGGTGGCCACTCACCACCTTCTCGGGTGGGGGTCGATGACCCGATCCGACCGCAGGGGGGAGGGGAAGAAATAATCCGATTCCCCTTTCTACTTCTGTCCCATCTGGGTCGCCAATGAAACAGGTGGGAAATCAGGAGACGAAAGGCAGATTTTGGTTCCAAACAAGGCAACTTTATTGCTAGCAAGTGAACAGTACCGAGTAGTCTCAGGACACTGTGTGTCATAAATCATCTGACACTTACATTTATACTTCCCTACTGGGCCTGCGCATTTGGCCCCTTACACGTCACAACTGGCATGCGCAGTAAACATTTGTAGTTCTTACAGTACAAAATTGTAGTCCCAGTACGCACTCACGTCATAACACTGAAATGATACTGGCGAGAAAAACGAAACTTAGCAGCTTATTCTTCACACACACACACACAATGCTCCTTTCTAGCACAGGAGATAAGGTTCGGCTCAGGAATGCAGGGGGTGTCAGCACCCTCCAAGGTCGCGTTGCTACATGCAAGCTGGTCTTGTATAGGCCTTGCAAACTACTGTTACAAGCTATAAGTCTAATAATCCTGCATTCTGTCCTTACATTAGTAAACAGCAAACTTCTTTCGTTAGTAAACAGTAAAACTGGATAAGGCACAAATGTCCAGTGCAGTAATAAAGTATGGCTAAACAGCCAAAAGCAGAGGTAGAGTGCATAAGTATAAGTCCATCAGTAGGCACAAAACATGAGGTTGTTCTGTTGTTCAGTAGTATACGGGTAGTACTCCTAGTATTTGAGTAGTATCCGGCGTTCCACTCCTTCATACCCACATGTAGGTGCCAACTTGGCCAATCCAGGTCATAGGTTCCTGGCAAGATCCCAAAACAGTAAAACAGAATGAAGCCCCATAGTCCTTGAATTTTTGGAAAGAATAAACAAACGATTCATTTCTATTCCACAAGAAAACGAATTGCATAAAAGGGAAGGGGGACAAGATTTCATATAGGACCTTTCTGTGGTTACAATTACAAATCAAAACAGTTTACATATTAAATGAAGGAGGAGCAGCTGCTGTGTGAGAAGGGAATCAGGAAGAAAAGCTGCAGGGAATAAAGAGCCCCAGGAATGGACTGAGCAGTGCAGTGAGGGGAGGAGAATGAGGAAGAAGAGCCTGAGGGAAAAAGCCCCAGGAATGGATTGAGCAGTGCCAGTGAGGGGAGGAGAATGAGGAAGAAGAGCCTGAGGGGCTACAGCAGGGAATGGATTGAGCAGTGCCAGTGAGGGGAGGAGAATGAGGAAGAAGAGCCTGAGGGAATAAAGAGCCCCAGGAATGGATTGAGCAGTGCCAGTGAGGGGAGGAGAATGAGGAAGAAGAGCCTGAGGGAATAAAGAGCCCCAGGAATGGATTGAGCAGTGCCAGTGAGGGGAGGAGAATGAGGAAGAAGAGCCTGAGGGAATAAAGAGCCCCAGGAATGGATTGAGCAGTGCCAGTGAGGGGAGGAGAATGAGGAAGAAGAGCCTGAGGGAATAAAGAGCCCCAGGAATGGATTGAGCAGTGCCAGTGAGGGGAGGAGAAACAGGAAGAAGAGCCTGAGGGAATAAAGAGCCCCAGGAATGGATTGAGCAGTGCCAGTGAGGGGAGGAGAATGAGGAAGAAGAGCCTGAGGGAATAAAGAGCTCCAGGAATGGATTGAGCAGTGCCAGGCTCACTTGTGTGTGTGTGGCATTGCCTGGCACTGCATCCCTGCAGCCACCTCCTATGCTCAGCACAAACCCCAAGAACCCAGGAGAAGAATGAGGAAGAAGAGCCTGAGGGGCTACAGGAATGGATTGAGCAGTGCCAGGCTCATTTCTTCTTGTGTGTGTGTGGCATTGCCAGTCTCCTACCTGCTCCATCCTCCTGCCCTTCTCCAGCTCCTCTGTGAATGTCTCCTGGGCTGCAGGGATGGGTTTCTCTGGATGCCAGTAGTGATCAGCTTCTTTAGCACTTGCTTCTGAAACAGGAAGTCTGTGCATTGAACAAAGGAAGCGAGACTGAGACACCTCCCTCCAGCCCTGTGAAGGGTTTGCAAATGAGACTGGGACTGGGCTAATGCTGTGTTATTTAATGATTCATTTACAGGATCAAGGAGGAGTCAGAAGAGGCTAGTGAACTGGGCTGCACATTTTCACCCCTGACTGGCAGAAGAAGAAAACTCAGTTTGTGTAGGACAGAGTGGGTCTGTCACATCGCACTCTGGGAGCTGTAGTCCTTCCTAGGAGAGATAAACTGTGTAAGAATGTCACATCGCACTCTGGGAACTGTAGTCCTTCCTGGAAAGGCTTACTGTGTGACAGTGTCGTAGTACATTATGGGAGCTGTAGTCCTTCCTAGAAGTCATTACTGTGTGGGAGTGTCCAACTGCACTCTGGGAGCTGTAGTCCTTCCTAGGAGGGATTACTGTGTGGGAGTGTTACACTGCACTCTGGGAGCTGTAGTCCCTCCTAGAAGGGTCATAATGCATTCTGGCAGCTGTACTCCTTCCTAGGAGGGTTACTGTGAGGGAGGGCCAAAGTGCACTCTGGGAGCTGTAGTCCTTCCTAGAAAGGCTTACTGTGCAAGAGTGTCAGTGCATTCTGGGAGTTGTAGTCCTTCCTAGGATGCATTACTATGTGGGACAGACCCAGTGCACTCTGAGAGATGTAGTCCTTCCTAGGGGGATTACTGTGTAGGAGTGTAACAGTGCACTCTGGGAGCTGTAGTCCTTCCTAGAAGGGTCATAGTTTGTATAGGACAGAGCATGTGTGTCAGGAAGCAGAAAGTGACAGTCAGAGGGAGAGAGAGAGCGAGTGTAAACCCCCTAGTCGTGGAGCAGGTGAATTTGAATAATGGAAGAAATAAATACATGAGTGTCACAGTTTTAAATAGGGTTCCCAAAAAACTCCACACAACCAAGGGATTTAGCAAGAAAAAATATTAAAGGTTTTATTAAAGGGTAAAGTAAATAGAAACACTTGTTGGTTATGTTTCTTAAATGTTGGTACCAATTTTTACAGGTTGATGGTATTAAATAAAATTAGTGCAAGATGTTAAATGCTTTGAAATAAGTCACAAAGGAAATAAAGGCAATAACAATTTTAAAACTACGATTACAGTCACCAAGGATCACAGCTATCAAGACCCCAACTCCACATCTGCAGTAACCCAAAACATCCCACACATGTACACAGCACTAATTAGTGTACTCAGATCTGATATATATATAGTTTTCAATTTGTGCGCACACAATAATATTACCGGTATATCAAATCTTCGCTAGCATCGCTGCTTTCTTGCGTTGGGTACCTTAGTCTTCTTCACTTCCTACTACTACTACTACTACTACTATTTAGCATTTCTATAGCGCTACAAGGCATACGCAGCGCTGCACAAACATAGAAGAAAGACAGTCCCTGCTCAAAGAGCTTACAATCTAATAGACAAAAAATAAATAAAGTAAGCAAATCAAATCAATTAATGTGAACGGGAAGGAAGAGAGGAGGGTAGGTGGAGGCGAGTGGTTACGAGACTGGGTTTTCAGTCTAGATTTAAAGGTGGCCAAGGATGGGGCAAGACGTAGGGGCTCAGGAAGTTTATTCCAGCGCGGGTGCAGCGAGACAGAAGGCGCGAAGTCTGGAGTTGGCAGTAGTGGAGAAGGGAACAGATAAGAAGGATTTATCCATGGAGCGGAGTGCACGGGAAGGGGTGTAGGGAAGGACGAGTGTGGAGAGATACTGGGGAGCAGCAGAGTGAATACATTTATAGGTTAGTAGAAGAAGTTTGAACAGGATGCGAAAACGGATAGGGAGCCAGTGAAGGATCTTGAGGAGAGGGGTAGTATGAGTAAAGCGACCCTGGCGGAAGATGAGACGGGCAGCAGAGTTTTGAACCGACTGGGAGGGGAGAGGTGACTAAGTGGGAGGCCAGCAAGAAGCAGATTGCAGTAGTCTAAACGAGAGTGACAAGGGTGTGGATGAGGGTTTTGGTAGAGTGCTCGGAAAGAAAGGGGCGGATTTTACGGATGTTGTAAAGAAAGAAACGACAGGTCTTGGCGGTCTGCTGGATATGAGCCTTTTCGGTTGGGGAGGTCAGTCCACTGGTCCAGGGACCCCTACTGCTCTGACTCAAAAAAAAACTCAAAAAAGGAAAACCCTGACTTTCTGTGCTCGGTGTATGCGCTAACCTCAATCAGTAGTTTCTTTGGCAAGGAACTTGTGGACTAACTAGATGCAAATAAAACAGATAAGCGGGGAAAATTTCTATCTAAACCACCCAAAACATGACCCCTTTTTGTTTTGTTCTACAACCACCCCAAATCTCACTGATGGACGGCTACACTAACTCCCCTAGAGGCAGGCACTCACAAGACTCAAGGCATAGGCATGGCAGCTGTTCCCCAAAGCAGGCTTTTGTCTGGATCCCCGGAGGCAGGCATAAACAAGAGAAACACAGTGTTCACTTTTAGTCTGACCACTCAGTGCCGGGGGATGCCTCTTCTCTCTCTCTTTGTGGATGCTCAAACCAGCAAGCTTCTGGGCTAGATCCTCCTGAGGCAGGCACTCAAAAAGCACAGTTTCTTTTCTTGTCTGGGCACTCAGTGCAAGGGGGGGGGCAGTCTCTCTGTCTCTTCTTGTGGGGCTGCTTCCCATAAGCCTCTTCTTTACAGGACAGACTCACAGCCGGCTTTCTCCTCTCTGGACAGGCAAACACTCACACAGAGGGATGCAGCTCTGCACTGCTCCCAACACACTCCAGACCCCCTTCTCTTTCCCCTCTGCTGCTCTCTCTGCCTGAGTGCCCGTATTTCTTCAGGACTCACCAGCTCTCTTCATCTGGAGCTCATCAGTGGCTCCTCTATCAGCCTGCAGCTGCCTCTTCTTGTCTTGATTGGATCTTATCTCATCCAGCCTGCCCGAGCATGTCCCTCTGCATGAGTCTGATTTCCCCTCAAGCCATGCTTGCAATCTCCATTGTCTGCCCATTGCCTTCTTGTGCCTCTGCACTGTAAAACTTTTTTTCTTCTTTGTTCCTCCCCTGCCCCTGGATTGGCTCAAAATTTGCGCCAATCTAAGGATCAGACTGCCTCCTGCCACCTCATTGGTCCAAATTCGTGCCTCTTAGCAGATCCTGGCTCCTATTGGCTGACTCTCACACTGTCCCTCCCCTAGTCACATCGCACTCTGGGAGTTGTAGTCCTTACTAGAATGCATTACTATGGGGAACAGTCCCAGTGCATTCTGGGAGATGTAGTCCATCCTACAAGGGTTTAATGTGTGGGGTGTCACACTGCACTCGGGAGCTGTAGTCCTTCCTAGAAGGGATTACTGTGTGGGAGTGTCAAAGTGCACTGGGAGCTGTAGTCCTTCCTAGAAAGGTTTACTGTACAAGACTGTCATAGTGCATTCTGGGAGTTGTAGTCCTTACTAGGATGCATTACTATGTGGAACAGACCCAGTGCACTCTGGGAGCTGTAGTCCTTCCAAGGAGGGATTACTGTGTAAGAATGTCACATCGCACTCTGGGAGCTGTAGTCCTTCCTAGCAGGGATTACTGTGTAAGAATGTCACATCGCACTCTGGGAGCTGTAGTCCTTCCTAGGAGGGATTACTGCGTGGGAGTGTTACACTGCACTCTGGGAGCTGTAGTCCTTCCTAGATAGGCTTGCTGTGCAAGAGTGTCATAGTGCATTCTGGGAGTTGTAGTCCTTCCTAGGATGCATTACTATGTGGAACAGTCCCAGTGCACTCTGAGAGATGTAGTCCATCCTACAAGGGTTTAATGTGTGGGGTGTCACACTGCACTCTGGGAGCTGTAGTCCTTCCTAGAAGGCATTACTGTGTGGGGGTGTCACAGTGCACTCTAGGAGCTGTAGTCCTTCCTAGAAGGGTCAGAGTGCACTCTGGGAACTGTAGTCCTTCCTAGAAAGGTTTACTGTACAAGACTGTCATAGTGCATTCTGGGAGTTGTAGTCCTTACGAGGATGCATTACTATGTGGAACAGTCCCAGTGCACTCTGAGAGATGTAGTCCTTCCTAGGAGGGATTACTGTGTGGGAGGGTCACAATATACTCTGGGATCTGTAGTCCTTCCTACGAGGGATTACTCTGTGGAAGGGTCATAGTGCATTCTGGGAGTTGTAGTCCTTACGAGGATGCATTACTATGTGGAACAGTCCCAGTGCACCCTGAGAGATGTAGTCCTTCCTAGGAGGGATTACTGTGTGGGAGTGTTATACTGCACTCTGGGAGCTGTAGTCCTTCCTAGATAGGCTTGCTGTGCAAGAGTGTCATAGTGCATTCTGGGACTTGTAGTCCTTCCTAGGATGCATTACTATGTGGGACAGACCCAGTGCACTCTGAGAGATGTAGTCCATCCTACAAGGGTTTAATGTGTGGGGTGTCACACTGCACTCTGGAAGCTGTAGTCCTTCCTAGAAGGCATTACTGTGTGGGGGTGTCACAGTGCACTCTGGGAGCTGTAGTCCTTCCTAGAAGGGTCAGAGTGCACTCTGGGAACTGTAGTCCTTCCTAGAAAGGTTTACTGTACAAGACTGTCATAGTGCATTCTGGGAGTTGTAGTCCTTACGAGGATGCATTACTATGTGGAACAGTCCCAGTGCACTCTGAGAGATGTAGTCCTTCCTAGGAGGGATTACTGTGTGGGAGGGTCACAATATACTCTGGGATCTGTAGTCCTTCCTACGAGGGATTACTCTGTGGAAGGGTCATAGTGGACTCTGGGAGCTGTAGTCTTTCCTACGAGGGATTACTGTGTGGCTCAGAGTGCACTCTGGGAGCTGTAGTCCTTGCTAGGCGGGATTACTGTGTGGGAGTTTTCAAGTGCACTCTGGGAGCTGTAGTCCTTCCTAGGAGAGATAACTCTGTGGGAGTGTCACAGTGCAGTCTGG